>NC_058131.1:691872811-692006383 GCF_016433145.1 Gracilinanus agilis
CCACGCGCGCGCGCACTCTCTTCTTCCTCCGGCCTCCCTCTCAGGCTGCTCGTGCCCTCCCCCTCTCCCTCGCGGACAGGCGCGCGTGTCCCCAACCCCAGGGCACTCCCTAGCCACCACCGGAGCACCCACCTCTTGGCCCGCGGATAGTGGAAAGCACCCTTACGCGCGCACGCGCGCGCGCGCGGGAGGGCCAGCCACCCCGAGGCCAGGTAGCCGAGGAAGAAAGAGGCGGGGAAAGAGTTGGCAGAAGGTACTTTGATTGGTTGCGGGGCGGGGCTAGGTGAGGGGGCGTGGTGGGCTGGTGTGGGCCCCGGGCCAGCCTGAAGACCAGGGGCTCCTGGGTTGCGAGGGGGTGTGGGGTGAAAAACGAGAGCAAACTAAATCTGAAGCAGCTTCCCCTCCCCCTGTCCGTTCTCTTGAACGACTTGGATGCGTTTCGCTTGGGCCTCCGGCGTCTTCCCTGGGCAGAGTAAATAAACTACAACTCCCAGCAAGCTCTGCGGGAATTTTCTATTGGTCATACGTACGTAGGTTCATTCCGCCACCGAGAAAAAGAATCCCGGAAGTTTTTCGAGGAATGTGGCGCGGGAAGTTTCGCCTGGCCTTGAGCCACACTGGGATAAATGCCAGTGTTCCTTCCCAAGGCAGGGGCTCTAGGATACAGTTAGCTATCTTAGACACGGAGAGGAAAGGGGCATCCCTGGCGGGAGGGGGAAGGGAGAGGGATTCGGCGGAGGGATCTGTGCGTCGAGCCGTGAAGCGACCCTGAGCGGAGAGCGGACGCGTCTGTATAGGGCTGAGGGAATTGTGCTCCGCGCTGGGGGCCTTTCCCCCGGCCGCCGGCTGCAGGTCAGTAAGCGGGGACCACCCTCGGGGGGACCGGCATCGAGATGCCCGAGCAGCCTCGGACGCACCCCTTCTTCCCGCGCTCCTTTCCCATTGTGGACCCTGAGTTTGCCTGGTTGGAGACTGACCGATTGGGGGGCCGACCACTTCCGGTGGGGGAGGGGGCCTGGCAAAGGGGCCACCTACTTCCGGAGGGGAGGGCTCAGCTCTGGGTACCTGCTCACTTCCGGTGAGGAGGTTGATTTGAGGCGGGGTGGTCTCGGGGAAGGCTCTCCCACCCCCAGCCCCACCAGGTGATGATGCTTCTCGCACTGTAATAAACCACTAGCAGCCCAGCCCCTAATTGCAAGTCATTTCCCACCTCCAGCTGTGTTCTCTGAGCTCTGGGTCCAGGTAGTTTTCAGTGAATAGAAGACGCTGAGGCCTGAATCCTTTCTAAGAAAATAACAGTAGTAATAGAATGTAAATCGTCTTCAACAAATAAACTCGTTTCTTCCAGATACCCAGATCCGTTGGTTAAGGTCATTGAGCCCTCCTCAGCTTCCTCGTGTGTTTTTAGGCTGCCTGACTACAACAATCTCTTGTCCAGGTTGTCCCAAAAGTCTTAGTGTGGCTGAGGCTGGTCTGGTATTAAACTGTGAGGAGATTTTGGGGCAACCTCCATAAGAAGTTGTGTGAGCAGTAGTGAAATCATTTCAATTCGTCCAACATTTATCCAGAGCTAGCTGGTGCAAGGTAATCATTGTCTGACTTACTAGCTAGTGGGAATAGACCAACGTATTTATTTTTGATTTGTGTCCTAGAGTGTATATTCCCTTAAGGAAACTTATTTTTCATCCATGTCTTCAGTGTCTAAACATCTGGAAGTTTGGCAAATTTTGAAGTGAATTAAATTCTAATTTATAGACTTCAAAATAATTCATTTTGAGGAATACTTAAGTGCTAATAAGGTGTTTGGTTTTTTAAACCCCTATCTTTTGTTTTAGAATCTATACTGTGTATTGACAGAAGTGCAAACGGGGCTAGGAAGTGGGAGTTAAGTGACTTGCCCAGGGCCATGCAAGTATCTGAGATTTGAACCCAAGAATGCCAGTCTCCAAGCCTTACTCTCAATCCTATCTACCCCCTATTATGTTCTTAATAAGACAGATTGGTGGGGCAGTGGATGGAGAACTGGACTTGGAGTTCAAATTTGGTTACAGAATTTACTAGCCTACTGACACCTGTTACTTAACCTCTATTTCCTCATTTGTAAAATGGGGATAATAACAGCACCCCCCTCCTAGGATTGTTGCAAGGATAAAATGAGATACTATTTGTAAAGCATCTCCACCTCTACTAAAGATGATTGTTCTTGAGAAAGCAGTATGAGGTATTAAGTAAAAAAGCTCTGGATTGAAGTCAGAAGACCCATGTTCAAATTCTTGATGTGTATGACCTTAGACTTTAAGTGTGTGACGCTTAACCTTTCCAAGGGCTTCAGTTTGCTTATCTATGAAGTGAAAGGATTGAAATAAGCCCTCTTTTTAAAAATATTGTTTATTGATTTTCTTTTTTTACATTGCTGTTCTTCTCCCTTTCCTAACCACAGAACCTTTCTTTGTAACAAGTAGTCAAGCAAAACAAATCAGCACATTGACTATATCTGCAAATGTTTGCTTTGTTCTCTACCTAAAGGTCCAACCCAGCCCTTCCACCTGGTGGGAGGTGTGCTTCAACAACATTCTATCCCCCATATTTCCCAAGCAATTAGTACCTCTTCCCCCCACCCCCCCTTGTATTTATTTGTACATTTTTGGTATAAATGAGTATATGTATGGATGTGTGTATTGTTTTCCTGATACAAAGTAAGTTCCTTTAGGGACTGTTTTGTTTCCCCTTTGTGTCCTAAGCATCTAGTATATTATGGGTGTTAGACAAATAGTGGGTAGGCGCTTAACACATTCTTATGTATTGATTGATTTTAGGATTGGTCACTATATTGATTAGAGCTCTGTAGTCTTTGGAGTCTGTTTTCCATTGCATCTTTGTGATCAACCTATAAATTGTTCTTTTGGTTCTGCTTACTTTATTCTATTAGCAACTCTGAAGCATTTAGTGTGTTGTGAACTGAGATTGCTATTGTTAATTGGCCCGATTTGAAACAATTTAGAGAGTAAAGCTTTTTATTTATTTCTGTTGAATGTCTAATGAACTATTTTATTTAAACAAATTCGAAAATTAGAACTTGATTTCTTCATTTTTTGTAATTTTTGTTTTGAAGAATTAAAAAAGATTATTCCAGATCTTGAAAATTCAATTATTAGTCTTTAGTTTGTTGTAATGGGTGAGAAAGGAGTGAATGAAGGACTTGCAGAATTACCATAAATAAAGTGGATTGAGAAAAAAAAAAACCGACAACATAAAGTCTGAGTGCAGTTTGCTAAAAGAGGGGAACATAAATAATTAGCAAGATATTTATTTCATTATCATTAAAACATTTTGTCAGATGGAAAATAGAAATATTTATTACTTGTAACGCTATAAAACCTACAGAGTATTATAGATTTACTCTAACAGATTAAACTCTAGGATTTGGAATTATGGAAATAATAGGAAATTGTGAAAAAGTTGGAGAAAATGATGTTAAAATATGGATTCCAATAGTTACATTTCCTTTGGGTAGTTGGAAAGCAAAGGAGTATATTAAATTGGCCTTTTATGATGTTACACAGGAGAAATGCAATATAATAGAAATAAGAAAAATTGCAGTAGCTTAAAGACTTGAGCAGGTTGAAGAAGTGTCTGTTCAGAAAAAGCAATATATAAAGCACGTATCTGAGAAAGGATGTTTTCTGATAAGTGGCAGTTATTCATTGGTTCTATTAAAGGAGAAATATTAGAGGAGTATGTGCAGAGTAGAGAGGTTGAAGATGATAGAATGTTTTAGAAAGAGTTATATGGAGAAGCTTGTGGATTTGCTCTTTAATAAAAGGAAGTTTTAAAAATATGCTTGCTAGGGGGCAGCTAGATGGTTCAGTGGATTAAGAGGCAGGCCTAGAGATGGGAGGTCCTAGATTCAAAAATGACCTCAGATGCTTCCTGGCTATGTGGCCCTGGGAAGTTACTTAACCCCAATTGCCTATCCCTTATTACTCTTCTACCTTGGAACCACAACATAGTATTGATTTTATGAAAAAAGGTAAGGATTTAAAAAATATGCTTGGTTGCTATTTCTGTTATTTTTTTCTAGTCAGAACACTAAATAAAAATGAGAAAATAAACTAAAGAGTATGGACTTTATTTGGGGGTATGTGACTAAAATTTTGTTTTAACTGAATTATTTAAGAACCTGTAGGTCTAAGTAATAATACTCAGATTATATCCTCACATCACTTCTCAAAGCATCCAGAGTTGATACAGGCTAAAATAATTAGGAATAAGGGTCAATAATACAAAACTCAGCCCATTGGCAGAATTTATAACATTTATCATCTTACAGAAATATTTTATTCTATTGAAACAGAACTTTTGAGTGCCAATGGACTCCAGAAATCTTTTACTTCAATTCAATGTAGGTCCCTCTGCAACATTCCTAACAAGTGGACATCCAGTCTCTCTTTTAAGTGATATAGAGCTCACTATCTTACTGGACAGTGTTTGAGGATCGCTCTTATTTGAACAAAACAAAACAAAAAATTGTATACATTGAACTAGAATCATCTTTCCTATGATTTCTACATGTTGACTATTTTCGTCTATCTTTTGTCCATTTTAGGTCCCTCCCTCCAAAAGTATACTAACATTCTTGATACACTGTTTTTATATCCTGAAGGTTTGAGTAGTGAGTGGGTAAGATGTTTTTATATTTTTCTTCCTTGTTTTGTTAAAGTTGCAAAAACTTTAATGTTTTACTTTCCAGATGGAAATCAAGGCTAGGAAGCTCAATTGCTGCCTCCCTACTTAAAAGGTAGAGGGTATGATCATGGTTTGGACAGCACCCAAACTACAACCTAAAATGTGTCTGATCTTGCTTCAATTTAAACTGTTTAAAACCCCTATTCTCAGCATTGCAGCCTGACTTATCTAAACTCTATTGCATCCTCTGTTTCAATACCCAGACTTTCAGTTCAATAAATATTAATTAAATGTGTTACAGGAGTACTCACACACTTCTCTCTCTAACCCCCAAGACTAGAATCAGCATCTCAACTGGAATGAACCTGAGAGATTGTAAGCTCATTCAGTCCCATTCCTTTCTATACTCTTTCCTCCATCAACAGTATTGGGGAACATGTTATTATTTCCTAAGGCCTCCCATTCCATTATTAGAAAGCTCTCATTGTCGAAGAGTTCTTTTATGTAGTCAAAATCTGCCTCTGTCGATTCTCTCCATTGGTCCTAGTTTTGTCCTGAAGCCACACAAAGTGAGTCTGATTCTCAACCTGCTTAACTTAAAAACTGCCACATCCCTTTCAGGAGATACAAATAGAATAAAGAAAGATGTGCTCTCTTTTTTATTTAATTTTTAGTTTGCATACAACATCTTAAAATTTTTTAATTATTTCAATCAGCAAAAATCTGCCTTCTCACATTTCCCCCAAACTTCCTCACTGTACCCCAGATTGAAAACGGAAGAAACACAGAACCCATTACAAGCATATATAACAAATCAAAGCAGATTTCCACATTTGCCATGTCTAAAAACGTTTGTTTCATTCTGCACTCTGAATCCTTTACTTCTTCAATAGAAATTGGCTTGTTTCATCATTAGTCTTCTGGAATAGTGATTGGTTATTATGCTAATGAGTTTCTAATTCTTTCAAAGTTGTTTATTTGCTTTTACCATATTGCTGTCATTGTTCATATTATTCTTTGGTTCTGTTCACTTCACTCAACATCAGTTCATATGTGTCTTCCTCAATTTCTCTGCAACCTGCCCCATCTTTTCATACAGGGTAGTAGTATTCTGTCATTTATATACTGCAGTTTGTTCATCCATTCCCTAGTTTTTAGACCCTTGGCTTCCCATTCTTTACCATCTCAAAAAGAAGCTTTGAATGTTTTTATACTTTCTTAGTTTTTTCAATAGGATTGATCCCTCTCTTAATTTATCCTCTTTCTAATTCCCCTCCCCATGACCCTTTTTAAAGTATTTTCTTGTTGTGTGAACTTTGTGTACCCAGCTCTGTCTTTTTTTACCAGTTTAGATGAGAGTGGATTCAAACATCAGCTGCTTCCCTCCAACCCCCTCCTTGTTAATATATATGTCTACTTGTCTATCCTGATTATGTGAGATACTATCTCCTTATCTTTTCCTTCCCCCCAGAATATTCTTCTTCCCCTCTCTTTCCATTATTCTCTTAAGATCATTCAGGAATAACAGAACCATTTCCAGGCCTTGTCTAATTAGACTGCCTCTGATCCCTAAAGATGATAGGGAAAGGAAGAGGACACAAGTATCATTCTCTCATATTTGAATGTAAAGCAGTTTATCCTTATTTGGTTCTTTATCATTGTTCATTTCTGTTTGTCTTTTTATGTTTCTCCTCACTCCTATGTTTGCACTTCATTTTGTATATAGCTCTGGTGTTTTCCGTCAGGAATGCTTAGAAGTCCTCTATTGCATTAAAGTTCGATTTTCCCCTGTAGCATTATACTTCATTTTGCTGGGAAAGTTATTCTTGGCTGTAAGCCTATATCCTTTGCCTTCTGGAGTCTCATATTCCAAGTTCTCTGCTTTTTTATCGTGGCAACTGCTAAATTGCATATGTTCCTGAGTGATTCCTTGGTACTTGAATTCTTTCTGGTTGCTTGCTATGTTGTTTTTTTTTGACCTAGACTCTTTGAGCTTTAGCTATGACATTCCTTGGAGTTTTCATTTTGGGGTTTCTTTAATGACATGACTAGTAGTATTCTTTTCTAGTTCTACTTTGTCCTCTGGTTTTAAGAGAACTAGCCAGTTTTCTTGAAATATGCTATCAAGGCTTGTGGTATTCAAATAGTTTAGTGATTCTTAATTTTTTTCAGGTCATTTATTTTTGATATGAGATATGTTTTATTTTCTTCTATCTTTTGGGTCTTTTGCCTTTTTTTTTTTTTTAATATTTCTTGTCTCGTGGAGTCATTAGCTTTCCATTTGGTCCATTCCGATTTTCAGCGAGTTTGTTGCTTGACCCAGGTTTGTATACCTCTTGTGCCAAGCTATTAATTAATTCCCTTTCCAATTTTCTTCCATAATTCTCATCCTTTCCAGTGTTTTCCTCAGTAATCTCATTGAATTTAAATTAAAAACTCTTGCTTTGTCTACTCTAGGAATTTAAGTTTAATTTGTGCCCAAGCTATGTTTTTCTCTGAAACGTTGCTTGTAGATATTTTGGAATCATTCTCTTTTGAGATTATGTCTTGTGTTTCCCTTAATATCACAATAGCATTTTTTTTCCTTACTCTGTCAATTTATATTCTGACTTCAAATTTGATTTTAGGATTGTGATATTAGAACTTTGTTCTGCTCTTCTTCTGGAGAAACCTAGACTGATCCTGAGTGTTGTTATTTCAGGATCCCAAGGAATAGACTGGGGACCTGTATGCTTTGATTATCCTAAAAGTGGTCTGATCAAGGGCAGAGTCTAATTACTGCTTCCCTGGTCTGAATTCTGCAAGTACCTGATCTGGGTTTGAACCTGAGCAATAGCAGACTGATTTTTCACTCAGTCCCTATCAACAAAGCTCTTTTGGCCTAGAATGGCTGAAGTGGGACTTCCCCTTGGTTTGGGATTCCTTACTTAGTTATTCTTCTGGAGGCTGAGCTTTGTTTCTGTGGTCTAAGCCCTACTCCACTCTACCACCACCCCAGTTCTCTATTCACCCTGGATCTAAGTAGTGGTGGACAAAGTTGCCAGTTCACACCTGTTCCCCTTGCAGTACCCCAGTATGGGCCTAATAGTGCCCTAAGATGGGTCTGGGATATCCTTTGGCCTTGAAGCACAGCCTTTCCCTGGGTGCTACTTGCTTTTGATTGATCCCTGTCCTCAAAATCCATAGACTTCTCTTTCTCTTGATGTGAAGCAGAGCTGGTCATTATGACTTTTTTTGGATTTCCCCATCAAGATTTGGTCTGGTGCATTTTTTAGATGCATTTTCATAGACCTAGATTTCCTACATCTATGTTTAACAGGAATTTTGTGGAAGAAAACTTGACTGTACTGCTTTAACTACTACCATCATTGTTGTAAAAGCAAACTTACACATAACTAAAATCCCAAAATAAAATCATAAATACACTCATGTGAAAGACCATTCCAACAGTTCTTTCTCTGGAGGTAGATAACATTCCCTGTCATAAGTCTTTCAGGATTGTCCCAGAGCTATGCATTGCTGAGAGTAGCCAAGTTTTCATAGATAGTCATCCAATATTGCTATTATTGTAATAATTCAGTGTTCTCCCAGTTCTGTTTATTTCACTCTGCATCAGTTCCTGCAGATCTTTCCAGCTTTTTCTGAAATCACCTCGCTTATCATTTCTTATATAGCACAATAGTGTTCCACCACCATGTACCACAATTTATTCAGCCATTCTCCATTCGATAGATATCCCCATTCAGTTTCCAATTCTTTGCCACTTCAAAAAGAGCTGCTGTAAATATTTTTGTACAAGTAGGTCCTTTCCCCCTTTTTTATTATCTTTTTGTGATACAGACCCTGTAGTGGTATTACCAGATCAAAAGGTTTGCATGGTTTTATAGCCCTTTGGGCATAGTTCCAAATTGCCCTCCAGAATGGTTGAATCAGTTCATAATTCTACCAACAATGCACTAGTGTCCCAATTTTGCCACATCCCCTCCAGCATTTATCACTTTACTGCCATATTGGCTAATCTTGACAGGTGTTAAGTGGTACCTGCATGTTGTTTTATTTTCATTTCTCTAATCAAGAGCGATTTGGAACTTTTTTATATGATTATTGATGGCTTTGATTTCTTCATCTGAAAATTGCCTGTTCATATATTTTGACCATTTGTGCATTGGAGAACCATCTATCTATTTTTAAGTCTTGAATTCATTCAATGGGAATATAGTGCTAGGAGCTTGAGAATTCAGTATCTACCCATCAATGCTTTCTTTAGCTTTCTTTAGCAAAGAGAAGACTACTAATTTCCTAGACTGCTTTAGTAACTTCATGATAACAATTACAATAGCTTTAAGGAAGCCTTAATAAAGGATGACTCTAGAGTTTCCCCTATACTTAAAAGTTGATGTAACCTATGGTATCTGTGAATTTTTATTTTAGTCATGCATCCATTATATTATTTGTATTTTTTCAGTGTAGCAAGATGTTAGGAGGTTCCCTCTAAATTTTAAATACTTAGTTATACACAGTAATCCCTACTCTGAAGTCTGTGGAGGTAAGAAATAATTCATGAAACAGCATTGTCTATCATAACATTTCAAGGATCTATTCAACAAGTATTTATCATCATTTTGCCAGTGTAGGTACACCAGATTTGCAGTCTTTAAGTGATCTAACCTTTTGTGAGTGAGTTCTTATGGATGAAAAATTTATCACCCTGCAGTTAACCTCTTGAGTGTCTGTGAACTTAGTGAGGCTATGTGGTTCTCATATGACAGTCTTGGTCTCATTAGGTCCATATTCATTGCCTTTCCAGCATGGTAGAACATAAAATAGTAGACTTCGAGAAAGGAGGAATTTTAATTGCCATTTAAAGCCAACCAAACCCTTCATTTTACAGATAAGGAAACCAGAACCAGAGAGGTGAAGGGATTTTGTATTTATAGAATGGTTAAGTACATACCCCAGATCACCTAATAAGTGAAAGAGGCCAGATTTGAATCCAGTTCTCTTTCACTCTACCATACTGCCTCTCCTGTGGGATTTGAAGTCCACTGCCATAAGCCTTTGACCAGGCTTCCTTCATTCTATGATGAAATATTAGCCAGATTTTAACAGGAATAATAAAGACTGGCATTTATGTAACACTCTCAGGTTTACCAGAGCACTTTCTCTGCTACATCAGTGAGCTAAGACATAGCTGAGAACAAAATGTGGGCTGGCAGAATTGAATTCCATGTTTGCAACAGGATTGCAGATGTTAGATCTATTTGGTATGTCTTGATTAGCTTGACCTCTATTCTCACATTCTGCCTGTTCTTCCCTGTTGAATATTAAACATTTTGGTGTGTGATAACATTAACCTTGGCCAAGAATAAATAAAGGCATGATTCTTCTATTCACACAACTTCGTGGTAAATACAAAGCACTCAGATGTGTGCACTTTGCAAGCTTTAAAACACTATATAATTGCTAGCTGTTACTAATGATATTATATCTACATAGAAATTTTATTAGATGTGTTTGGAAGAGAAATGGAGCATCATGATGATGTAGAGTAGAAAAAGCACTGGTTGCCACCACTTCTGAGTCGTATGACCTTGAGCAAATCAGTATCTCCTGGCTGCAGTTTCTAAGTGTGCTACCATCTGTCGATGTCCAAATGCAAGGTTTGGTGATCTCTAGGCCTCAGATCTGTGAATCTGTATTTGAAGAAAGGAAGGCATTATATTCTAAAAGGCATGTTTGCTGAATTAAGCTGGTTCTCTCTGGCTTTAGTGTGTGTATCTATCATGTATAGAATATATATCATTAATATGTAATAGTATATATGTATATATAGGGTTTTATATATATATATATATATATATATGTATATATTTTTTTCCATGCTAAATGTCTGTAGATACCTAAAGAGGTTGTGAATATTTCAAGATTGTTGGACAACTTGAAGATCTCACTCACATTCTGTGCCTCCCACAACAATTGATAGGTCTCTGCTCTTAATTCTGTGATCAACTTTATTATTTATTATTATTATTCCTGTTGACTCCTTAGGAGCATAGGGCCGCAACCATCTCACGCCAACGGACTCTGTTCTGGGCAACTTCCCCCAGCTGGGCCCATGTCATTCCGACTGTTTTTGTTTCATTTTCGGCAGATCTTCGCCAGGTCTGTTTTGGTCTTCCAACTTTCCTCCTCCCTGAAGGGTTCCAGCTCAATGCTTGTCTGGCTACGTTGTCTTCCGGTTTTCGTAGTGTATGTCCTATCCATCTCCACTTACATTTCTTTATGTCCTGACTAATGGGATACTGGATTGTTCTTTCCCAGAGACTAGCATTGGAGATCTTTTCAGGCCATCTGATGTTCAAGATGTGACGTAGACATCTATTAACAAATGTTGTGATCGTATAGTGGTTAGTACTCTGCGTTGTGATCAACTAGTTGAACCCAAAAGCAATTTTGTTTCTTCTTAGAGAAAAATAGAAGTTACATGAAGTGTGAGCCCCACAAAATTCCTTCTCTGCTCCTAGTACTATAATCCCCTCAGTGTTTAACAGCCCCCCAAAAATGGATTTTACTGTTTTGTTCTTTTTCATTGTGCAGATGGGATGCTAGTACTTGTTTTTTTAAAATCCAGATGGATGTAGTAATCTTTCTGTCCTATCAATCCCTAACTCTACCTTTCTTCTTATACTTTTACTATCTACTTTATAGTATATAATAATGCACTTATATATTTTTCTTTAATCTAGAATCTCTGGGCTTTGGCAGTGACATTCCTTGGAGTTTGCATTTTGCATTTTGGAGTTTCTTTCACAAGGTGACTAGTATATTCTTTTCTATTCTACTTTGTCTTCTAGTTTTAAAAAAACTGGCCTTCCACTAAGAAGATCCTTGAGAGTAGGGGCAAGATTTATTCCTATTCATGCCTTTCCCAAAATGCAATACATATTCATTGAACTAGTATGCCAGATGTAATATGCTAAATGTAATGTTTGGAAATATAATATTATTTTTTAAAAAAGACTATTGTGGTCACCATTTTTAAAAAAATAATATACCCCTAAGTCACAAAGATGATAGTAGCTTTTAACATTTAAATTTTAATATAAATATAGTCAAAGAAATAAAGAAGAAAAGAAATAAAAAAAATTTTCTTTTATAGTCTTCCTTCTCCACATCATGTCCTTTCCCTCTGCTTTGGTCTACCACATCTCTATGACCCGGACCTGTAACCCCTAGTTCTGGGTCGCTAATGGGATGGCTCGGACAAGCCGAAAGTTCTTGACCTTGACAGGAAAGGGGTTCCCTTTACACAGAACTCATAATTGTCCTTTGGCCTCAGTGAATATTAATCTTCAGATGCCACTTGGATATGAAGTCAGATCATCTTAATGTAGAGAGTTTCTGGTTTTAAAGCAAAAGTTGTCAGGCAAACAAATCAAAAGATTTGTTTTTATCATAACCTGTATCCTTTAGGAAAGCCTGATGCTAGATGAGATAGTGAAATAAGGATTATAACTTCCCCTTAGACCATAACAATTATTGATTTGAGTTAGCTAGGTGATTCAGTGGATAAAGAGCCAGGCCTGGAGATGGGAGGTCCCGGGTTCAAATTTGGCCTCAAAAATTTATGAGGGTACTTACTGCCTCGCCCAATTGCCTAGCCCTTACCTCTCTTCTGCCTTGGAACTGATACTTAATATTAATTCTAAGATAGAAGACAAGAGTTTAAAACAAGAAAACAAAGTATTAATCTAGAAGATAGTAACCAATTCAGTTCCAACAAACTAGGAATCTCCTTTTTAACATGGGCATATTCTTTTCTTTTTCCACTCTACTATGCATCATGCTGAGTTTCTTTTGAAGAATCTGAATCTAATACAATAATTCCTTTTCACTCATTTCATTGGTCACCCCATGAGATTTTCTTGGCAAAGATACTAGAGGAGTTTGCCATTTCCTTCTCCAGCTTGTTTTGCAGATGAGGAAATTAAGGCAAACAGGCTTAAGTGACTTTTCCAGAGTCACACAGCTAGTAAGGGTCTAAGGCTGGATTTGGTCTCTGGTTTTCCTGATTTTAGGCCCTGTGCTTTTTCTACAACATAGGACCCTCTAATTCCATTCTCAACCAGAGCTACCTCAGGCACTGTCCTTCCCTTTAATTCAGTAAATATTTACCAAGCACCTCTTATATGGCAGACCCTATGCTGGACACTGATGCAAACAAAATGAAAAAGAACAACAGTCCCTTTTCACAAAGTCTTTAAGATTAATTAATGTGGATGTACCCCATTTAGGATGACACAGTACAGTGGAATGAAAGCAATGTACTCCAGATTTAGTACTCTAAGAAAATTTGAGATGAGGGAATTGGGGGAAATGTCATAGAAGGCTAGTATCTGAGAGGAACCTTCCAGGAAGAGAAAGAGACAGAAATGAATCCAGGTTTTGGAGTATAGGCTATATCCATGCCCAACAACAAAAGTAGTGAATAACTAGTTTTCCAGTTTGGCTGGAACGTAGAGTGTGTGAAAGGAACTTAAGCTTAAAAGTTAGGTTGGAGTAAGGTCGTAGAGCCGTATTGGCAAAGGCTTGGCATGCTGGAGGGGGCTGCTCCTTCCCCTTCTCTACTACGACTGAGGACAATTTTCACATGTCCTGCCCCTCTGTCCAACAGACCAATTCAAGACTTCCTTCCTCTGCTGTCTGGGGTAATAGGGCTCATAGGCAGCTTGAAGGTGCGATTTGGGCATGTGATCTCTAAAAGGTTCACCAACACTGTCATAGAGGGGCTTAATGTCCAGCTATAGAGTTTGTAGTTTATCCTAACTACCAAACAGTAAAAAAACAAAGACACTCAAAACAAATGAAAGCTAACAGCTGTTCAGTTTTTTGTGTCTTGATATTTTTATATTACACAAATACTCTTATGTCATGTGCTTCATTTTACTTGAGGTAGTAAGTAGGCATAAGTTCCTATTACAAAAACTGTATCATATATGAGTTGTAACAGAGCTAATATATTGTTGATGCTTAGTAACCATAATCAGGACTAGTTCTCTGTTCCTCCTTAATTGTCATCTGTATGGAATTACAGTGGCCTTTGTTCTGTGCTAAAGATCTTTCTTGGAATTCTCCAGGGATCTCAGTTAATGATGAGCATCTCTTCTGCTCAGTGGAGTTGGCAGTTGTGGCCAGGTTTTACCCAACTTCTATAGCTCAGCTACACCTGCTGACATTTCCTAAATTTGAAACTAGAGGCAGAGTGCTCTCAGTGGTGGCATCTTGGTGGGGCCACTTGTGTCCTTTGCCAGAACCAGAATTTTTGGAGCATGGTACTGAGTTGGTCTAATTATTCAAGCATTTTCCTGCCGCTAGGTTAGAAGCATGGTATACAATGTATTATTAACATTGTGTCCATCATGACTGTGTCATGGCAAGGTGGCAAATCTTTACATTGATACTTGGCAAAGAATGATGGCTATTCCACATTGTTGATGCCTTTCTCTTCTAACATATTCCCATTTAGGATTCTAGTCATAGAGAGCTAGAAAAGCTCCTACGGTCAGCTAGTCTATCTCCTTGATTTTACATAAGAGGAAATTGAGGGCTGTAGAGATGGAATGACTTGCCCCAGTCAGTCTTCTAGCCATATCCAGTCTTCTTTCCATTATTAAATAACTAAAGCCCAATATTGAAAAATCTTAATTTTTTAGAGAAATGGTACTCATTCAACTCAGTAACTTTTGTTACATGATTTTATAAGAGTCAGATGAAAGTAAAAATGAATTGCCTAATTTCATCTTTTGAGGGGAAAATCTTCAGATGTACAATAGTTTGAAACAATTTGTTAACAATAGTCAGTTCTTAACAGAAAATAATACCTGTTTCCAGTTAAGACCAAGGTAAATTTCAGAGAGGAAGTATTTTAGGGTTCTTTTTACCCAATTCTTTACTGTGAGTCAAATGAATCCTTTAAGTTTTATTTCTAGAGTCCAGATCCCAGGAGTCCTATAAACAACTATAAGCAGGAACCACATTTCTTAGTACTTCCGTGCAAAATTGTAAAAGGGGGGGAATGGAAGAACTATGGTTAAGGGTTCGTAATAAAGTTAAAAGAATGAGAATTTTGAATGCTTAGAAAATGTCAAGTTTCCTATTAGAAAATATAATTTATTTTTCCTTTAAGCCAAATTGTTTATTATTCAATCTCTGGGAGAAATAATTTTTTAAAGCTTCACCTATTTATTGATATAGTACAGATTTACTAGATAGAAATTCTTGAGCCAGTGAATTTGGAAGCTGATAAGAATTTATCAGTGTTTGCTTCTAGATTTTATTAAATATATTTCTGAATTTCATAAATCTGTAGTTTCCACTGCAGGCTCTCTTTAGTTTTCTAAAGCATGACTCATTGACCTCCTCCCCTACCCCCAGAAGCATATAGAAGAAGAACAATATAGATAAAATTGAGGTGTGACAGTATTATTATGTGCCAAGTCATGATAGTAGTGTTGTAAGACCATACCATATGTAAGAACAGTCTTTTCTGGCTAAGTGCTAATTTAAGGACTATATTATGTAAATGTTATGGAGTGGTTTTTATGTTGATTTCTGAAAGGGGGCATGAGCAGCTTTATTTTGCCAAAAAGACAGTGTCAGCTGCTAGCCACTTATTTCCTAGGAAAACAAACTACTTGCAAAATTCTAATTGGCAGGTTTTCTTTTCCCTGGAGTTTAATTAAAATCTCTGCACCATTCCATGATACTGAGGATGTTGTAGATTCTTGTAGTGTACCAGAAAAAAAAGGACTTGGGTCAGCTTTGTCCTGCTGCCTTCAGCTTGTGTTAATGGTATGTCCTCTTTAGTTTGGGTAGTTACTGCATCTAGCAGCCCTGTTTTTGGTAACAAATGACTATCTTATTTGTATTTTCCTTTTCCCTATTTTAAAAGGGGTCAAGAATTTGGCTTTTTCTGGCATTGACCCAAATAGCATTTCCCTCTTGAAGGTAGTTGAGATTTATTTATGGAGAGCATGTTCTGGGAATGGAAGCTTTTTGTTTGAAGCATTATAGATTCACAGTGGAAAGGCAGGAAAAGGGGAACGTCAGAGTAGCAAAGGGCAGTAGAGATCATCCTGTCTTATCTTAGCCTCTTGTTTTGCAGACAAAGCCTAGAAAGGCTAAGCACCCTACTTAATGCCTCACAGGGAGTTAGTAGAAGAGCCAAGATTCCAGTCCAGGACTTCAGATTAGACTGTGTTGGTGAACTTTTGGCATGCAGAGACCTCTGGGCACATGCGCTGTGACCAACCAGAAAGGCAGAGGGACTTAGTCAGAGGGCTTCTCCCTTTCCCCTCTCCACTGTGCCCCCTTGTCCCTCTGTCCAGCAGCCCAATGGAAGCACTTCCTCCCTCCCCTGAGAGGAGTGCTTGGGCCACTTCTCTCCCTTTCTCCCTCCCCTGTCTGGGGTTGGGGGTTGGGGGAGGGACTCACAGTACATGGTCTCTAAAAGGTTTGCCATCACTGCACTAGACCATGCTGCATGCTAAGGCACAGAGCTAGAACTTGGACCCAGATCATGTGTTCTTTCTTTTCACAACTTAGCATGGTCCTCTGGGAGGGGCCAAAGCAATGAATCCCATTAAGTAGAAAATAAATCCACGTTTGAATTCTGAGAGTCTTTGTTTCTTGGTGGCCTTGGACCCAAAAGGACCTGAGTGAAAATCTCACCTATGTCATATACCAGCTCTATGACCCTGGGTAGATCACTTAAGCCCTCAGCACTCTGGATGCCTTTCTAAGACTAAAAGTTCCAGAGAAGGTAAGTGGATAGGATCACCTTGCCGGAGAGTTTCCTATTCCATTGAAATCATAAATCCAGTCCTTATACTTTATTTGGCCAACCTTTTTTTTTTTCACAGCATTGCAATAAACCACATATGAGATGATAAGGGTATGGCCAATAGTTTCAGAAGAGAGAAAAGGGCTAGAGATGTTATGGAGGTAAAATTGACAGTCCTTGGCAGCATGTTGAATATGGAAAGAGGGAGGATTTGAGGATGACCCCTGGGTTGCAAGGCTGGGTGATTGGGAGGATGATAGTGCCCTTGATCATAATGAAGAAGTTAGGAAGAGGAGAGGGCTTGGCCAAGGGAATGGAGGATATAATGAGTCTAGTTTGGGACACATTGAGTTTAAGATGTCTCCAGGATATGTCTCTTAAGATATCCAATAGACAATTGGCAATGCAAAACTAAAGGATAAGAGAGAGGTTAGGGATGGATAAATAGACTTCAGAAATCAGCAGCAATCAGCAGCATGGAGACTAGATGAGAACACTAAGAGTAAGGGAAGGAGGGAGATTTAATTGGCACCAAAGTGATCTTCATATATAGATATTGGATCACACCTTATGCTTGAAGGCCTCACCTGCCTCATCTGGCCATGAGAAAGCCATTTCTGAGGCCAAGGGAGCTTCAGCTCAAGAGTTTTCAAATTCCAGACAGAACTGTGGCAGGTTACATTGTGGGCTTTTTATTGGAGAAAGTGTAATTAATTCCTTTTCATTTGTCTAGCACATGGGCTCAGGAAAAATAAAGAGGGTTTTCAAAGCTAAACTCTGAGCAGGGAGATCAGGTGTTTATGTTGGGTTTTAGAAAAGTTGGTCACTTGAAGCTATACTTTTCTTTTGCCTAGTGCTTTTATGCCTTTTTACATTTCAAAATATCCTGCTGTATATATATATACATATATATATATATACACACACATATATATACACATATATATATATACATATATATATTAGATAGATATAGATATAGATATATAGATATATAGATATATAGATATATAGATCTGTTTTTCACCTGGTAAATTCCATGGAAGACTGCATTGACTATACCTATAACCTACTTTACTGAAATAATGCTGACACGTTCTGGGAGTCCGCAATGGCATGAGACCAAAACTTAACTGGCATCGTGGGATCCCAGTTGGTTTAACTGCTCTGCCTGTCCTACTTGGTAATGCATGTGTAATTATACTGAATGGTAATCATTCTCAAGAGGTTCTGAAGTAGATTGCATTAAAAAGGGATTGAGAGGAAGAATTGGGAACTAGAGAGATAGAAACACAAATTATAGGGAGTGTGTATGAAAGACAGATTAGAAATTAAGCCTTCTGGTGCCCCAGTAGGTTTTTTTCTCCTTCTGTCTTAGTATCATTTCTAAGGCACAAGAATGGTAAGGGCTTAGGAAATTGGGGTTAAGGGACTTTATCAGGGTCACAGAGCTAGGAAGTATCTGGGCTTAGATTTGAACCCAGGTCTTCCTGACTCCAGGCTTGGTGTTCTATCTGCTGTGCTAACTACTCAGTAGCTTAAAGGCTGTAACCATGTGTTTAAAATGAGTGATGGTTGGCAAATTATCTTGTAAATTAGGAAAATAATTTTAAGCTAACACAAATTATATGTCTGTGTACATTGAATATTGAATTTGATGTTAACTTTTTATCTACTATCTATTTTATAACCTCAGTATCATTTATTTGGTACATTTTGAGTGTTATACTTCAGTCTATAAGAGAATGCCAAAACTATGGTGTTTTTTTTTCTTATTTACTGTGTCCAGGCCTTACAAATTTCATTTAATAGTCTTGTTAACTAGCTAATTCATTCAGAGAGGCAAAATTATTTGTAACTTTCTTGAGTTTATAACCAGATTGTTATGAACTAAGGAGATATTCTTTGAAGGTCAGAATCACTACCAAACCTTTAGAGATGAGATGATGGTAAGCAGGATTTTAGGTGTTATTTGCTTGTCTGGCAGACATGTGACCTCTGGGAGGTGAGACCAGCAGCAGCAGCGCCAGTTATCAGACTCCTAACATGGTGTGTGTAAACGATGTCTTCATAACTGATGAAAGAGAAGGGGTATAAGGAGATGAAACTGCTCCAAATATAGGTGGTACACCGAACCAAAAGCAGCTTTGGAAACAGCCGTCTCAAAGGAATCGAGCAAACTATTGTAGATAAATTAATAAAGTAGGGTATAAATGTTTAAGATTAGGTATTATTAGGAGGCTTATCAAGCAAGGCTGGAGAATTCTAAATGGAATTGGGAAGCAGGAAGTGGCTCTCTCTCCTGGGATGGACTCCATGTTGGCTGAGTGGAAGTTGCTGCTGACCAACTGACTCAATGGGAGACCTCAGGGAAAGTGGAGTTTGCATCCATCCTGGTATTCTGAAGGAAGAATCATCTGCCTGTGGGAAGTTAGGTTGAGAATGTCAAACCTGACCTGGGCTGTTGGTCATCTCAGGCTGGTTTAACTCCCTAGCCATACCCATCTCAAGGATTACTGGCTGAGGACCTGAGAAAGTCGTATCACTGCTGGATTTGGACTGGACTCAGCAGTGAGGATCCCACTCCCATCCCTGGTAGTCCAGCTGTACCTTGATATAGCCTTTAGCTTAGTGTAGATAAGTTCCTTCCCTGACCCAGAGACTTGCCCAAAGGTTTTTAGAATAGACATTCCTTCCCTTCCTTCAAAACCAAAGTTTATCTAATTAAACCTGTCTTTATAAATCTTTGGTCCCAGGCTACTCACTTGCTAGTTTCACAGATTCCCAGGCTAGGTGGATCTGTGATGGCAGTAGGTCTCAACTGCCAATCCATAATCTCTCATTCCTTGTTCTTTGGAGGAGTTTGTGGTTTCCCAGTTTGTTATTCCCAGTCTGTTGCCCTGTCCTATCAGTCCTCCTTCTCCCCTTTCTCTACACCTAGTAATATTTAAGTTACCCATAAGAGTTACCGCATAAGAAGTGGCACCCCAGATGAAGGATTGAGAAGAGAGGAGGAAGTTGTCACTTGGACAGCCAGCATACTTGGAGAAACTCATTGTACTCACATATACTCAGCTTGTCATCAATGATATGAATGACAGGATTGAAAAACTGGAAGGAAAAGGGTTGCAAAACAAATCCGAATCAGAATGTTGTGCCCAAAGAATACTGCCCTGAGCCAATAATATAACTACGGACCTGAGTTTGAGGGGAGGCATGTAACAGCTCATTCAGAAGTTGAAGGCAATGCAGAAATTCAAAGATTAGCCAGAAAAGTAACTAGAATGTAAAAAGAGTCAAATTACTATTTGTAGATGTTGAATTTGGCTTAAGGCAGCATTCTATTTATCTGTACAATGTAATCTCTACAACATTTTCTATTACCTTTTTTCCCCCTCTGCTGGGATTGATTTCTTTTTTAATATTATTTATTTGTTTGTTTGTTTTTTATAACCCTCACCTTCCCTCTTGGAGTCAATACTGTGTACTGGCTCCAAGGCAGGAGAGTGGTATGGGTAGGCAATGGGGGACAAGTGACTTGCCCAGGGTCACACAGCTGGGAAGTGTCTGAGGCCAAATTTGAACCTATGACCTCTAGGCCTGGCTCTCAATCCACTGAGCTACCCAGCTGCCCCCTGCTTGGATTGATTTCTAAGACTGGGACCAAATTTTTTCTTTTCTTTTTTTTTAATGTACTTTCTAGGTTTTTCTATGTGTTGATATTTTAAGTTCCTCTAAGAACTATTTTCACATACAATAATAATCAGAGAAAGGGCAGATGTCACCTCTTCTCTCTCTCAAGTCTAGCTAAACTCTGATTGCCCCAGTCACTTAGAATGCATCCAGACAGTTTGATTGCTTACTATATATCTAGGCTATTTGCCTGGTTTGGATGAATGGGAGTTTCCAGCTTTTCATTCCAGGAAAATGGATTGACAACTCTGCTGGTATTCACTCCTTAGGACTCCTTGGCCTTCGCACCTGACCTGCCTGTGTGACCTGCAGTTCCCTGGTACTGTCATACCTCCCGCTGACCAATTCTAAGGATACCTTGGCTTTACCATCTGCTCTTCAGCTGCATTATGAGGGTTTCTCTGCCTTTCTCCCTCCCCACAGATGAGCCTAGTTTTATTTTCTGTCTCTCCTAGTTAAGAATGTAAATGGGAGCAGCAACTGGCTTACTTGCTTTTTATGAACTCCAGCGCATAGCATCTAGTAAGTGCTTAATAAATTTTTTTCATGCAAAAAAAAAAAAAAGAGAGAGAGAGAAAGGAAAGATGATGTTTCTTGGGAGGAATGGTGGTGATTGTCTCAATGTTATGAATATGTGGTGTCATTTTGACATTGACAGGATCTAGAGTAGGAGGTTATTTAATCCAGTCTATAGAAAAACAGGAATCTCCCCTGCAGGACCTCTCTAGGAAGGCATCCAGCCCAATCTGGAAGACTTCAATTACCTCATCAGGAATCCCATTCCAGCTTTAACAGGACATTTCTAGTTATATCATGCAAAAATTTGCCTCCCTGAAACTTCAGCCTTTTGCTGTCCTCTGTAGCCAAGCAGAGAATATGTCTAGGCATTTTATTTGTCCTATAAAGGCTTAGGTTCCTTCTTGACATTTATGAAGAGTTTTAAAATGAGTGTTCACTATTATGGAACCAAAAATTCAAACAGGGAAGAGCCTTTAATTCACTCATTTATTAAGCACTTGCCATGGTGCCAGATCCTTTAAAAGTCAGAAATCATTTTTTACTTAGGATTAAAATGGCCTGCCTTCAAAGATCATACACTCCAGTAGTAAGAGATAAAGCATAGATACAAGGAAGATCTGACTGAAGGAGAAATCCCTTTGAGTATTCAGAGTGAGTCATCTCAGATTAGTGGGCAAAATTCTAGACTAGTACTCTAAAGAAAACCTTGGTTCACAGGAGAACATAATACACAGTGCCTGCAATATTGTGGAATGATCAAATGTGATAGACTTTGCTATTAATAGCAGTACAATGATCCAGAACGATTCTGAGGGACTTATGAAAAAGAATGTTACCCATCTCGGTTAGAGTAGGATTCATCAGGCTCATCACAGATGAAAACATGATTTATCACTTGTATATGTTTTGGGGTTTTGGTTTTATAAGTTTATTTACTTACAAAAATGATAATATGGAAATGTATTTTGCATGATAATACATGTATAACTCAGATTGAATTTTGTTAACTCCAGGAAGGGGGAAGGAGACAATATGGATCATATCAGTTTGGAAAACTTAAGTGGAAATTTGTTATTAAAATAAAAAAATAAAAAAGAATGTATGTGTTCAGATCCTCCTCAGGTCCCTCTTAGCTCTGTGACCCTGGACAAGTCATCCAAGATCATAGATTTAAGGACAGAAAGGACCTTACTGTAGTCCAAGTACTTTATTTTATAGACTCTATTTCCACAACCTCTGGGAAGTGGGAGCAGCAACCCCAGGTGTCAGATACTGTGTTACCTGAATGGCACTTGGAGAAAGAAGAGAAGGGCAATAAGGGAAGTCTGGTGACTCAGCAAAGATCAAACAGAGTAAATGACAGAAGGAAGATTTGTTTCCAGTTCTTCTCCATTCAAATCCATTGCTCCCTTCCACTGTTAAATTCTTTCAGCCTCAGTTTCTTTATCTGGTAAGGGAGATAATAATGCCAGTAGAACTTAAGCCATGGGCAAAATTAGATGACATAATAAGTGGAAAGCATTTTGCAAACCTTAGAGCACTATATAAATGTCAGCCTTTTTTTTTTTTTTTTCCATTATCCCTTTCAGTTAAGAGCATATTCAAGGATACATGTAGAATTAGTCCTGGCAAAGAGATATGGTCACATTATCAGACATTGGAGGAAAGGAAGGGCTGCTATCAAAAGGTTTTGAGATGAAGAAAAAGAAAGAAGAGGAAATTCTGGGTTAATAACATCCATTTTCTTGATAAAAAAAAAGAGATGAGGTCCTTACTTAAGAGGATGAAGGTTAGTGGTATGAGTAAAACCTAAATTGTTCTGGAATGCATTTAAAAATCAGTTAAATAGAAAGGCAGCTAGGTGGCTCAATGAATTGAGAGTTAGGCCTAGAGATAGGAGGTCCTGGGTTCAAATGTGGCCTTTGACATGTCCTAACTGTGACCCCAACTTAAGTTGCTTAACCCTCCTTGCCTAGCCCTTACCACTCTTCTAACTTGGAACCAATACACAATATTGATTCTAAGATGTAAGGTAAAGGTTTTTTTTTTTTTTAATCAATTAAATAAGGATGCTCTGGGCTTAGGAATTCATATCAAATAAAATGATCAAGTTACACCATATCTCAGACTTAGGATGAGCTCAGAAACTCTCCATGCTCTCCACTTTATTCATACATAAAGTATATAATGACTATCTACTCTTAAGCATCTCTCATGAGAGCGGTCATTCTCTATGTAAGACTACATTGGGCCTAGGAACACAGTGCATTGGGAGAGGTGCTATCCCTAGGGGAATGAAGATACAGGGTTTGTTTAGTGTCAGTTATATGAGACTGAAGAATTTGCTCTCATCCTCTTTGGGGAAACAGTTTTTCTGTTGTTTTCTAGCATAGTGCTTTGTTTCCTTTTGTTCTCTTTCTCTTGCAAGGTATGCATGTAAATGGGGGAGGTGACAACTTTGGGTCATGCCTAGTGGAAAGCTGGAATACTGTAGATAATATCTGCTTTGAGGAACTACTTTGTTTGTGGTGATTATGATCTGTGTTTGCCACCACTGGGTACCACAATGGCTGGCACATAAATAGGTGCTTAATGCTTACTGAATTGAATGGAATTGACAAGGTTTGTTTGTTTGTTTTTAATCACATCAGCCCTTGAATTAGCCTGGGTTTGGTCTATACCTGGAGTCACTGTTTTTAGAGTAGATCTCTTCTCCTTAAAAGGTGTGGTCCAGGTGCCTTGCTCAGGGTCTCCCCCACTTTCACATCAATCTGCTCTTCCTGTCCCCAACTCCACAATTAGGATGCAGCTTAAAGCAGTTTGATGGTACCTCAATGTCAGGTTGTTTGAGGGTTTTTGTTTTTGCCACCTAACTCCAACTTATGTAGCAGCTGCTGGAGTGTATTTGGACAGCAAAGGACCTTTTAATTTAACATATAAGGAAACAGAGCCTAGAGCGGTGATGGCAAACCTATGACCCGTGTGTCACCACTGACACGAATAACCATTTTCAATGACACGCGGCTGCATCAGCCACATACAAAGAAGTATGGGACCACATGTGGAGGATGAAACATTTGCTGTAGTGTTAGTGTAGACACTGCACTATAGATGACAATTCTACCTATATTAATTTACCTATTTTGGTTTGTTAAATACAGTTATATATATTACAATTATACATTTTTATTTAAACTATAAATATAGCAAAATTATGTTTGTTTTTTTCTTGAAGTGACACACCACCTGAATTATGCTCGTTTTTTTGGCAAATTTTGACACACCAAACCCAAATGGTTGCCCTTCACTGGCCTAGAGGAAGGATGTGATTCCATGCATTGAGCTTTGGAGCCAGTATTTTCTTCCAGCAAGGTCTTCTAACTCCATCCAGTGCTCTTTCCATTACACAACTCTGTAACAATTCTGCATTTTGTGTGTATCCCACCCATCAAAAGCATGTCACTATGAGCACTGCTTTTGTATTAACAAACTGGCTTTACTTCTGGAATTTATTGCTGGTGCTTTTCATCTCCTCTTTGTTCTTCATTGGATCATAGAATCTTTGGTTGTAGATTGGGTTTTCCTTATTTTGTCTAATATATGACCTTCATTGGCTAAAGGACTGTCAGCAGACCCTGGTGTTGTGCCAACTCTGTAAAAATAAGAGTGATCCATTTCATGGCTTCATTCTCTTGGACTGTAATGAGCATATGGCCTGAGTGAACTTATCTTCTGGGCCAATGTAAAGCACTAACATAAGTCTGGGACTTTCCTGCCTTACTGTCTGACTCACAGCTTCCTCAGGGACATGAAAGCTAGTGAAGTGTTTTATATTTGAAGAAATTTGATTTAGATAATCTTTAGTACAGGTAATCCATCTACAGATAACCCTGAGTTTGTGTAAATGTTATTTTTTTACATTTAGTCTTTGCCTTATAGAGGATGCGGACAAGATAGATAATAAAGACTCTAACTTGTATCCTAAGAAAATAGCGATAGAAAATTTATTTGGAATTAGTATAAATTAACTTTAAGCACAGAGTCGGAACTCTGTTGAATAGGCATTTTCTTTTGTATGAGAAAATTTCATTCTTTTTACATGTTTTGTTTTTTTTCTAACCTTTGGACCTCATTTTGAGTGCTTTAAAACATTTGATTTTTTTTTTTTTTTTTTTTTTTTTTTTTTTTTTTTTTTGCTGCCTTCAGTTTCCTCTCTGAGGTTAAGGAAATGCTTTTGTGTTGGCTCATCAAGTCTGTGGTGATTCATTACTTTAGACATGACCAGTGCTTTCCATATATCCATCCGTCTTCCTGGTCTATAAGCCAAAGGTTTATCCCTTTGTGTTTGGCAGAATAGTTACCTATGACTTGAATCTGAGAAATCCCCTTCTTAGCTCTTCAGCTTAAGTTATTAATAGTTTCCATTATCAGAATCCAAGTGATTGGTCATCTAAGGTAACAAAAGTTGATATTATCCTGTATTAAGAGAAACCTTTCTAGTCATTCTCTCTTCATAATCCTTTTTCCTCTCATACTCTTTAAGTTTTTAAAAAATGTTTCGAGCAGAGTTTCAAGGAGGTTCTATTTTTAACTGCACAAAACAATGTGAAAGTTAAAGTAGCAGGAACATTTTAAATTTAAGATGAAGAAAGAATGTCCTTCATAGGTTTTTGTTATTGTCCTGGATATATGTTGTATATTTATCACATATGTTAAGTCAGAGTCAAAATCTGTAAGAGGATTCTATATTTGGATTGAAAGACAACTTGAAATAAACTAAACTTGAAATTAGACCCTTAAATAATTGTATCAGAGCATTAAACCAAGATTTCAACTCTCAAGTTTCTATGTTGAATGATGTGGCACTGGACAGATAATGGGGTTAAATGAAAATTCTTCACATCACTTAAATTTAGATAAAGAATAGTGATAAAATAAATCATAGAATTGAAATCCTTGAGATTATCCAACCTACTCATCACTTCATAAATGAGAAAATGTAGATCTACTTTGTTAGTGATACATCCAGGCTGAAACAGAACTCTCTTGACTTCTTGACTGTAGTTTTTCTGTTCTATCATATTGCCACTTTTGAGGATGTAAAGCAACATAATCTCTTAGAAAAAATGGAACTAACTGTTTAATGATTTATCTCTTATGATTGAATTTCATGTTTGTTAACAGTTGATTACCACTTTTCAGTCTGTTTGGTTATATTTTAATTTTGAGCTTAAATTCTTTTTATATTTTCAATCACTGAAGTACTGAAATATATTAATTTAATGTCCACCGGAGGCTTTCAAGAAGCAGCTGGATCAGAGAATTGTAGATTTAGAGCTGAGGGACCTAGATCTGAGACCCTATCAAGTCATATAATTTCCCCAGGATCACAAAGCTATTAAGTGTCTGAGGCAGGATTTGAACTTAAATCTTCTCGGCTTTAAGCCCAGTGAGTCATTGTGCTACCTGCCTGTTAGATAGATCTGAAGTGCAGAGATGCTTTATGTCTTTGACATATTCTGGTAGGCCACATGAGATAGTGGGGAAAGCCCAGTTCTGAGATTGAGACGGCCTCTGTGATTCTTCTATCTCTTTAAGTTTCTGATAATATAATCCCAAACATGTGTCTCTCTTCTTTTGATTTCACAATTTGCATGTGGCACCGCCCTGTCTCTCATGTTCAAAATCTTATTTTTTGTGTGCCCCCTACTTCTCTTATCTAATCACTTACTAAGGCCTCTACAATATAGCATATGTCTTTCTCTTTTCTCTCTTCCCACTGCCATCACCCCAGTTTAGACCCCTCCATTGCCCACTACTTAGTTTGTTGTTCTGGTTTCCTAATAGATCTTTCTGCCTCCATTCTAGGTAACAAACTCTGCCTGTTCCCCAACTATCTTCCCCACAGCTGCCAAAAGCAATATTCTTAAACATACATCTGGCCATGTCACCCTCCAAAAACTCGCTGCCTTCCTGCTAATTCTTGGATACAATGCTGGCTCCTCTGGTTAACATTTAGAGCCTTTTACATTCTTAATCCAGTCTACCTTTTCAGACTTTGCATGCTTTATTCCCTTTATCCACTGTATGGTCCACCTAAAAACTTGCCTTATTTTTCTGCCATCTCTGTTGCTTAGCATATACTAGTTCAATGTCTAGAATGCACTGCCACCATTTTTTGACTAGGGGTCTCTAAACTTTTGATCCAAGAACTCCATCAATTTTTTTAAAAATGAGTAAATTCTATTTATAAATTGCATACATGCATTATTTTACTAATATGTAAGTATGTACATAGTGCATTAAAGTTGTCACAGTACCTCATATTATCTCATTTGATCCTCACAGCAAGTTGCTATAATTTCCACTGTACAGAGGAGGAAACTGAGACTGAAATAGGAAAAACCACTTGCCCTAGGTCACAAAACTAGGGTCTGAGGCAAAACCAAATTAAGTTCTTCCTAATTCAAAGTCTAATACTCTATCCACTATGCATCATAAAACATACACAACATTAAAACTAAGAAATAAAGATGAAATGAATAAGCAATATTTTAAAAGATTCACTTTTAGCAACAAAACAATTTACTGATAGTAAAAAATTTTACTTTCACTAAAAATATTAATTGCATTAATATTATGTGATGTGATTTGTATTTTCCATTTTTAAATTTTGGCTTAGCACTCTGATATACTTATTTAAGGGTCTGGTTCTAAGTTTATTTTATTTCAGTCATTGGTTTTTAGGGTTGTTCTATCTAAGAAAGCTGCCTTACAAAGATACAAATGGAAGAAGTCTATCATTGGCCATGCTTACTAAATCATAATATTCATTTTTCAGCCTCATTTACCAGCCATGCAAAAGTTGTGTTGAAATTCAGCTAGTAAATAACCATCTTCCTGATGTCAGTCAGTTGTTGCATGCTAATAGAAAGGTTTTGAATTTTTATAGGCACAACAAATGGCTTCAAAACTCACAGAAACTCTTTGGAAGATTTTAAAGAACTTAGAAAATTGTGTTTCCAGGTTTAATTATGTTGACATGAGGTTTTATAATGTTGTGAGGCTCGAATGACATATATTTGTAAAGCACTTAGCACAATAATTGACACGTAGTAGGTATTATATAAATTCTGTCCCCTTCCCCTATAAATTTACTTAACCAGGCACATATAAACTAGTATTTCATAATATGACAATACTATGTGAATAAGGTTACCCCCTTGCCAATACCTCTGTGTTGTGAAACTCATTTTTCTCTTGGAATACTTTACAAGACATGAAACCATCTGCTGTATGGACTGAGTAAAAGTGCCAGTGTCTCTCTTGTATATTAAATATTGGTAAATATTCATTTCTTTTTTGTTGTTGTTAGCTATATAAATGTTTTTTTCTGATATTTTCTTCCCATGTCCTAGTGGACTATCCCATGCCATTCCTGGGGCATCTATTTCCTAATTTGGAGACCTTTTTCTCAGAATTCCTAGCTTCCTTCAAAGCCCAGTTCAAGGGCCACTACCTATAATAGAGCCCTTCCTAATCCTCTCTAGCTTCAAGGTTCTGTCTGCAGAAATTATGTTGTTCTTGGGGCAGCCATGATACAGCATGGCTAGGCAAATGTCCCTAAGACTTGGGTTCAGGTCTTACCAGATACAGCCTAGCTATAGTGACTTTGGGCAGAGCAGGTCCCCCCTTCCAGGGCCCCAGGCAACTCTGAAACTATTAGAGTCCAAGTAATTGTAACTGATACACCAGTTATTCCTTGTAGAATGAAATCTCATATCTAGCTTTAAAAATTGTGTTTCCTCATATGTATAATGTTTCACCAATCCAGTATACAGTTAACTTGGAAAGTTTACTTACCATTTTTGTTTGGTACATAGTAGCTGCTTATTAAGCACTTAATGATCAATATCAATTCCATACGGTTTTTCTCACACACCCAGAGATCTGTAGCAGCTTTCTCTTCCCTACTGTGAAGTCCAGACTGTTCTCCCAGGAAATCAAGGCCCTGTGCTGTCTGTGCTACCACTCAACCTTTTAGCCTTGTGGCTCTTTGTACGATCTATGTTCCAGCCAAAATGGAACTGACCTCTTCAACTCCAAATAGGCTTTGTTAGCCTGCTACCTCCATCTTTTGCTTCTTTGTCCCTATATCTTTAATGTTCTTGCTTCCCTTATTTTTCTGATGAATTCCTTCTCATCCACTAAACTTTAATTTAGCACTACCTATTAGAATGTGAACTCCTTGAAATGCAAATTAAATCAATTCTGGGGTTCCATCTCACACTCATCAAATGTGACTGATGTTAGAAGAGCTACAGGCAAGCAGACATATTAGTGCCCTGTTGGTAAAGTTGAGGATTGGTCCAGTTTTTATGGAAAGGAATTTTGGAAACTGGACCCTCAACTTTACTAAATTATTCACATTCTTTGATCCAGAGACACTGCTACAGCTGGACCTGTAACCCAAAAAAGGTCAAAGAGAAGGGCCCCTCTGTACAAAAACATGGCAGCTCTTTATGTAGTGGAAAAAATACTTGGTAACTAGGAGGTTTTTGATGAATTACAGAATGACCGAACAAATTATGGTGTATTTTGTGATGTGTAGTGTGTGATGGAATGCCATTGTGCTATGAAAAATACTTAAGAGCATGGTTTCAGAGATCCCTGGGAAAACTTATATGACATAATGTTAGTGAAATGAGCAAAATCAGGAGAATAATTATAGAATAATAGCAACAGTGTAAAGACAAACAACTTTGGAAGATTTAAGAAATACAATCAATGCAAAATGACCAGCCACAACTCCATAAGCCTATTGATGAAGCAGGCTACCCACCCCTGATAGGATGGTGGACTCTGGGTGCAGAATGAGATATATGTTTTTGGATATAGTCACTTAAGAAATTTGTTTTACTTGATTGTCTTTTTGTTACAGGGATTCCTCTCTTGTTCTTTTTTTTTCCTACCCCCTAATGGCGGGAAAGGTGGGAGGGAGTGAACATTTTTTTAAATTTTAAAAAGAATATAAGCTCTGGAGCAACTAGTTGGTATCTGTTCAGTGCCTATTCTGGTCACTGTACTAAGCAGTGGGGGTACAAGAAGAGCTAAAAGAGGACCTGCTCTCAAGGAGTTCACGGTTTTAGCGGGGGAAAGAAGCAAACAAGGACATATCAGCAAGCGGTATACTGGAGAGAGAGAAAAGAATTGGGAGAGGGAGGGCCCTAGAATTAAAAGGCTTTGGGAAAGGTTCTCTAGAGGGTGGGATTGGAGCAGGAACCTGAAGGAATTCAGAGATGGGAGACCAATATAAGCATGAGGGAAAGCCAATGAAAATGCCTGGAGCTGAGAGCTGGCGTGTCTTTTTAGTGAGCAAGTATTGAGCAAAGATCCTGGCATAGGTCAGATGCTTAATAAATACGAGTTGGCCATCCAACTGGCCTCCTCCAAGAAGTTTTCCCTGATTCTCCATTTCAGTAATGAAACCTTTATCCTCCAGGCTCACATAGCTCTTTAATGCATATGTCATGTAACATTGTTTCTTAGAAGTTATCTGTGTTGTCTTCCCTCACCACCTCTAGACTAGGTTCTATAAGAGTAGGCATCACAGAAGATGGTTTGATTTTTTTTTTTTGGTTGAATTAATATCCTCTGAAAAGCTGATCCTATTTTATCTGAATACAGAAATGATACAAATGAGATCACATTAGAGCAAAATTTATAAAAATAAAATGCTAGCAGGGAAACCAAGGATGAGACCGTCTTAACAATTTCTACTAATTAATGTCCAAAAATGAAATGTATTGGGAAGAGTAAGAAGGAAAGTGATCACTTTTTTAAAGTAATGATAAATTTAAGAAAACAGCATGTGGTAGAAAGAGCCCTGAATTTAGAGTAAGGATGTGGGTTCAAATCTCAACTCTTATTTAGTAACCTTGTGTAATAGGACAAGACAGTTCATTTTTCCAAGTCTCATTTTTGACATCTGTAAAATAAGGGCATTAGACTAGGTGAGCTCTGAGCCTTTCTAATACAGATCATATTTTTTCTGCCCTAATCTTTGTTCGAAATTTAGAGGAGGTGGGTACTTGTTTTTAATTAGGCCAATGACATGAAAAGCAACAGGTCTTTATTATGATACATTTTAAGTCACAAAATCTCAGAATTTCAGAGTTAAAGGGCCTTTAGCAGCCAGTTAAGTCAGTTTTCAACCAAAGGAAATTACCACTGTCCAGGTGGTCATCCAGCCTCTGTGTAAAGACCTCCAAGGCAAAGAAACCTCCTACCTCTACAAGTAACCTGTTTCAATTTGGAATAACTCTGATTGAAAAAATCCCCCCCTCCCTCCCATATCAGTTCAAAATTTGTCTCTCACAATTTTCTGTTGCTCATTGATTCTGTCCTTCTTTGGCAGATCACAAGTAAAAGAATACGTTTATACTATGTGACCCTGGACAAGTCACTTGACCCCATTACGTAGCCCTTACCTTTCTTCTGCCTTGGAACCAATACACAGTATCATTTCTAAGGTGGAAGGCAAGAGTTAAAAAACAAACCATGGATGTATTTATCCCCATTGAATTTCATTTTGTACCTTCAATCTTAATGCTCTAATCTGTCAACATTTTGGGAGATTCTAATGCTTTCATCCACTAGCAACTTGGCCCCTCTTGCTAGTTTAGGGTGGAGGATTAAGGTCTAGGTTCAGTCGATGAACAAAGCTTTGTCCTGTAGGTAGATTATTAGAAAAGAAATGTGAATAAGAAACTAGGCTTTGAGAATTTAAAACACATGTCCAGTTGGGTTTCTACGTAGTTTGGTGACTGTTTCTGAAAATCTGAGTATTGATAGCTGTTAGTCATTGTTAGTCATCACCACTGTAATCCAAATAAGTTAATTCACAACTTTACATTTTTTCCCTTTCATTTTTGACTATTCATTCAGCATCTTGCACACAGTCCTTCTCTGATATCTCATTGTGGCTTGGAAATTATTTACATTCTCAAAAGTTCCGCCAACAGAAGGTACTACCACGTTACATAGATTTAGTATAATCCCACCAATGAATAGGTTGGCTTTCTGAGGTCCTGTCTTATCAAAGAACAGAGAGATTCATCAGCAGTGCTACATTGGTCACTTGGTGAAGAGTTTTGCAACCATGGCAGCCCAGAGAAGAAAAAATGTTTTTTCTTAATGGAGATTCAGCTGTTGGAGTTATGAAGTGGCTTAAACATTCTGGAAAGCAATTTGGAATTATACTAAGAATGTGACTAAACTTTCTCTACCTCTCAAGCCAGGTAATAGACTGCTAGGCACATACCCCCAAAAGATAGAAAGAAAGCTTTACATATATGTCAATATATTCATGCAAATACTTTTCATGGTTGAAAAATGCCCATCAACAGAGGAGTGACCAAATTGGGGCAAATCAGTCAATCAATAAGTGTCATGTGCCATGCAAAAACAGGAGATGAAATAATCCCTGCTCAGGAGTTTACATCCTAATGAGGGGACACATAGAAAAATCAATAATTTAAAGAGATAATACTGGGAAGAGGTAGATATGGCCTTAGAATTAACTAGACTATGGGAAAACCACTTGACCTCAATTTACCTTAGTTTCCTTAATTGTAAAATGGAGGCGATAGCATCACCCAGCTTCTGGGGTTGTTGTGAGAATCAAATGAGATAATTTGTTTTTATTATTAATTGTTATAGATATCGGTGAATCCACATAAATGGGAAAATCAAAGTTCCTTTAAAAATTCAAAATAAATTCCTTCACTAGAATAATCATCACTTTGATATAAACATCTGAAGGTCAGTCTTGGTCATATGTGGAGGGAGAATTGACTATAAGCATGGCCTTAAGATCAGTGCCATGGCCAGGGAGGTATTTTGTCCAATTGGATTTTAATCCTGCTTGTAAATTAAACTTGCTTTATTTGTTCTCTGAGAATGTTAACCAAGAGAGGGTTATAGGAGCAGGGTAAGGGGAGAGAACACATGATTCAAAAGACTTTGGTGATTGACTAATCCACTCCCCTTAATTTTTTGATAAAGGAACTCTAGTATTGTTGGCCTTGGAATCAATAAGTTTGACCAGCTGTAGGGCCCAGGCACATTACTTAAATTCTTAGCCTCAGTTTCTCCATAAAATAAGGACAATAACTTACAGAGTCCTTGTGACCTTCAAATGACATAACATCTAAAGGATGTCACAGACTCTAAAGTGCCTCATGAATGCTAGCTGTTACTCTTATTGCTTTTGCTGCTGTGGTGGTGGTTGTGGTTGCTGCTACTGTAGTTTGTGTAGTGGTTGTTGCTTGCTGTTTTTGTGGTGGTACTCATTGCTGTTGTATTTGTAGATATTTGAGATAATATTTGTAAAACCCTTAGTGCAGTGCCTGGCACATAGTCGGTAGTATATTAAAGCTCATTTCTATTATAAGCATGGTAAATGAGCAGTGCAGAGGTATACAGATGGGAGATGTTGTATTGGAGGAATAGACAGAAAGCCAGTTTGGCTGGATCACAAAGTATAGAAGGTGAAAATTTGTTTGTTGAGATCATACAGATAAGTTGGGGTCAGGCTGTGAAGGCTCTTAAAAGCTAAACAGATGAGTTGATATTTGATCCTGGGTGAATTCCTGGGATATATGGAATAGGGGAGTAATAAGGTCAGATCCGTGTTTAAGAAAAATCACTTTGGTAGCAGCACTATGTAGAGTGGATTAGTGGGGGAAGAACCATGAGTCAAAAATTGCTGCAATAATCTAGGCATGGGGACCTGAATTAAGGTGGTAGTTTTGTGAGCGGATTTTAATGACTGATTAGATATGTAAGGTGAGGGAGAGTGACAAGTTAAGATTATGACCCCCAATGTGCCTGAAAGAATGGTGATACCTTCAGCAGAAATAGTGACATTTGGAAGAGGGTTGACTGGGGCAAGGGAGGTAGGGGAGAATAGATAACAAATTCAGTTTTTGGACCTGATGTCTCTGAGATGTCTCTGAGACAACCAGTTTGAAACATCCAATAGGCAATTGGTCATGCAGTACTGAAGCTCAGGAAAGAGACTGAGCCTGGAGATGAGTCTGGAAGTAATTTTTCTACAGTTGATAATTAAATCAATGAGGTTACTAAGTAAGTGAATAGAGAAGAGTGCCTTAGACAATCATCCACATTTAGGAAGTGTACTCCAAGAGGATGAGCCCATAAAGAACATGGAGGAGGGGTCCTGCAGGTGGAAGGAGATCTAAGAATAGTATAACAAAAACCCAAATTGAAGAGGAAAGGGTATTTAGCAATGTTCAATGCAGCCAAGATCAGTGCAGATCTGTCACTCCAACACCAGCTGTAGCAGCTTGTGAACCTACACCTACTATGCTCCTAAGGAAGAGAAACCAGCAGAGAAGCCAGTAGAAGCTCCTATTGGTGTTAGCCCAACATCATCTGACAGTACCCTGGGTGACTCCTCTTGGTCAGACCTTTTTGAAGATGCAACAAGTGCTCTTGTGACAGGCCAGTCCTATGAAAATATGGTGACTGAGGTCATGTCAATGGGCTATGAACGAGAGCAAGTAATTGCAGCACTGAGAGCCAGTTTCAACAACCCTGATAGAGCAGTGGAATATCTTTTAATGGGTATCCCAGGAAATAGAGAAAATCAGTCTGTGGTGGATCCCCCTCAGGCTGCCAGCACAGGGGCTGCTCAGTCTTCAGCAGTGGTAGCAGCAGCAGCCACAACAACAGCAACAACTACTACTACTACTACTTTTTTTTTTTGTATGATAAGATCATTTTTATTATTTATATGCAGCTTTGATTTAAAAATATATATTAAATTTTACATAAAAGTTCCAACAGTACTCTAATTGCCTTTGTCTTTTCATTCTTCTATATATTTTTTATGTTTTTAAAACATTTATTAACATTTATTTTTTTAGAAAAGTTAACATGGTTACATAATTCATGCTCTTACTTTCCCCTTCACCCCCCTGAATTCCCTCCCCCCATGGCTGATGCGTATTTCCACTGGTTTTAACATGTGTCATCAATCAAGGCCTATTTCCAAATTGTTGATAGTTGCATTGGTGTGGTCGTTTCGAGTCTCCATCCCTAATCATGTCCACCTCAACCCATGTGTTCAAGCAGTTGTTTTTCTTCTGTTTCCACTCCTGTAATTCTTCCTCTGAATGTGGGTATCGTTCTTTTCCATAAATCCCTCAGAATTGTCCTGGATCATTGCATTGCTGCTGGTACAGAAGTCCATTACATTCTATTTTACCACAGTGTATTGATCTCTGTGTACAATGTTCTTCTGGCTCTGCTCCTTTCACTCTGCGTCAATTCCTGGAGGTCTTTCCAGTTCACATGGAATTCCTCCAGTTTATTATTCCTTTTAGCACAATAGTATTCCATCACCAGCATATACCACAATTTGTTCAGCCATTCCCCAATTGAAGGGCATCCCCTCCTTTTCCAGTTTTTTGCCACTACAAAAAGCGCAGCTATTTTCGTACAAGTCTGTTTATCTATGATCTCTTTGGGGTACAAACCCAGCAATGATATGGCTGGATCAAAGGGCAGGCATTCTTTTATAGCCCTTTGAGCATAGTTCCAAATTGCCATCCAGAATGGTTGGGTCAGTTCACAACTCCACCAGCAATGCATTAATGTCCCAATTTTGCCACATCCCCTCCAGCATTCATTACTCTCCCCTACACTCATTTTAGCCAATCTGCTAGGTGTGAGGTGATACCTCAGAGTTGTTTTGATTTGCATTTCTCTAATTATTAGAGATTTGGAACACTTTCTCATGTGCTTATTGATACTTCTGATTTCTTTACCTGAAAATTGCCTATTCATGTCTCTTGCCCATTTATCAATTGGGGAATGGCTTGATTTCTTTATACAATTGGTTTAACTCCTTGTATATTTGAGTAATTAGACCCCTGTCAGAGTTTTTTGTTATAAAGATTTTTTCCCAATTTGTTGTTTCCCTTCTGATTTTGGCTACATTGTTTTTGTTTGTACAAAAGCTTTTTAGTTTGATATAATGAAAATCATTTATGTTATATTTTGTAACTTTCTCTAACTCTTGCTTGGTACTACTTCTACTTCTGGAGGACATCCACTTGAATTTTTATGGAACCAGCCTCAGTTCCAGCAGATGAGACAAATTATTCAACAGAATCCTTCCCTTCTGCCAGCCTTGTTACAGCAAATAGGACGAGAAAATCCACAGTTATTGTAGCAAATCAGACAACATCAAGAGCATTTTATTCAGATGCTGAATGAACCAGTTCAAGAATCTGGTGGTCGAGGAGGAGGAATAGCTGAAGCTGGAAGTGGTCACATGAACTACATTCAAGTAACTTCTCAGGAAAAAGAAGCTATAGAAAGGTTAAAGGCATTAGGATTCCCTGAAGGACTTGTGATACAGGCTTATTTTGCTTGTGAGTAGAATGAAAATTTGGCTGCCAATTTTCTTCTACAGCAGAACTTTGATGAAGATTGAAAGGGACTTTTTTTAAAATCTCATATTTCACACCAGTGCATTACACTAACTTTGTTCACTGGGTTGTCTGGGATGATTTGGGCTCATATCCATAATTCTTGGTATAAGATAGTAGGTGGTTGGGGATGGGGTGGAAGGGGATATAGGAAATAGGGCAGGAATAAATATAGTGCATGTCTGCTTTAATTTAGCAGATGCAGGAAATCCACACAGTGTAAAATACTATACAACCAAAAATCAGCTTTTGCAGGTATTTAGTTCCTTCTATAAAACCATAGGTAACTTTTCCTAGGTTTTCACTCTTTTTTAGTGTACTAGATCCAGAAATTTAGTGTAATGCCCTGCTTCTTGTTTCTTTTGACTTAACATTGGTTTCGGAGAGAGCCTTTTGCTACCTAGAATCTACAATCTCTATTTCATGGCAACACTGGATAATGGCTTTGTGAAATTCAAAAGATTTTTGGAGCAACTGTAAACATAAATGCCAAATTGTAGGTGGTTGTTTTTGCTGCTTCAAATATGTATGAAATTAGTATAAGAAAGTCCATTCTTTCATGTTAATTGCTGGGAGGCAAGGAGAAATCCTTTCTGGTGAAAATCATTGCTGCTATTTTAAAATCCATTGATCATTGAATGTGAGACCCCTTCTAATATGATTTAAGAAGCTGCACACATATAGGCAAAGTTATTTTCCTGTTAATGGTATTTTTTCTTTTGGTGAAAAAATGGTAGAAACCTAATTTACTATTTACTTCAATGTTATATTGCAATAAAAGTTTTAAAATAATTTAAAAAAAAAAAAGGATGAGGCTGTGATGATGAACCTTTTGGAGGTGGAGTCCCATACCACACCCCACTTCAGACCAAGTGCAGGGTCATGTCCACATACACATACCTCGCCCCTTGGCCCTCCCCCTTTTTGCCCCAGACAGGGGAAAGAGGAAGCACTCTTATTGGGCTACTGGACAGAGGGATGGGTAAAGTGAAGAATGTCCTCAGGTGCATAGAGAGGGGATAGGGAACAACAAACTATGGTGGTTGAAGGCAGGCATCCCCACAGAGCGGGCTCTGCGTGCCATTTTTGACACATGTTCCATAGGTTTGCCATCACAGGGACTGAGATTTTTTTAAAGACTATGATAGTGACAATTAAAGAAGTGTTGGTAACTTTAGAGACCAGTTTCCATTGAGTGATGGAGGAAAGCTTTTTGAAGGTTTGGCTGTGAAAAAGAGATCCAGAGAATGAGAGTTCAAGGAGATTGTAGGGTTTAATGAAGGTTTTTTTGTTTGTTTGTTTAAGGATTAAGAGAGTCTAAGGCATATTTGAAGGCAGGGAATAAACCAGGAGATTGGGAGAAGTTGAAGAATTGAGGTTGTGATCTTCTGGAAAAGATGAGAGGGGATGAGTTCAAGTACAAATGTACAGAAGTTGATCTTGGAAAAGAAAAGTATGGCCTCTTTGTCAGAGACAGGGGAAGCGGGGAAAGTGTAGGAGATGATGTCTAAAACTTGAGTTGAAGAGATAGGGAGAAGAGCAAGCTCTCATTACATAACTTCACTAAAGTAAGAAGTAGAGTCTACAACTGAGAGAGAGGAGTGTGGGACGATTAAGGAAGAAAGAGAAGTTTTGGACAAGCTTTTGTGGATGGTGAGATAAAAAATAAATTTGGAAAGAATGTCTTCAAGTTTGGACTAGGAAATCTTGGGAATTCCCTCTTAGTACTGTCAATTTTCCTTTAAGGGGAATCTTTCTTTCCTTTTCATATGTGAACTGTAACAGAGGGTGTGCTGAATTTTATTGCTTGCAGGAAAATTTGTCTATAGTGCGTTTCTCTCCAAAATAATGTGATGAGGTATATTTAATGTCTTTTATTAAGATCACACTTTTACTTTCTCTCTGTCTCTCTCTCAAATAGTATTCCTTTGCTTGTAGTACAAAGGAACCTTAGTGGTTCAGTGGATAAAGTGCCAGATCTGGTAGAATCAAGAAGACCTGAGTTCAAATTTAGCCTCAAACCCTAGCTGTGTGACAAGTCACTTAATCCTGTTCACCTCAGTTTCCTCATCCTGTAAAATGAACTGGAAAAGGAAATGACAAAGGACTCCAGTATCTTTGTCAAGAAAATCCCAAATGGAAGAACAAAAGAATCGATGGGGTTAAGGAAGATAGCCTAGCAGTAGCAGATCTCAAACTGTACTATAGTAATCATCAAAACAGTCTGGTACTGGCTAAGAAATAAAATGGTGGACTAGTGGAATAGATTAGATATACATTTTATAGTAATGTAAATGACCTTAGCAATCTAGTGTTTAATAAACCTGAAGACCTCTGCTTTTGTGATAAGAATTCACTATTTGACAAAAACTGCTAGAAAAACTGGAAAACAATATAGTAGAATTTTGGTATAGACCAATACCTCATACCCTATACCAAGATAAGGTCAAAATGGATATATGATTTAGACATCCAGGACTACCTGGCAGATCTGTGGAGAAAGAAAGAATTTATAACCAAGCAAGAGAGAGAGAGCATTATAAGATGTAAAACAAATGATTATATTGAATTAAAAAGGTTTTCTACAAACAAAAACCAATATAACTAAGATTAGGAGGGAAACAACACACTGGGGAAAGATTTATAGCATATTTCTCTGACAAAGGTCTAATTTCTCAAATTTGTAAAGTCAAATTTATAAGAATACAAGTCATTTCCCAATTGACAAATGATCAAAAGATATTAACAAGCAGTTTTCAGAAGAAGAAATCAAAGCTATCAATAATCATATGAAAAAATGTTCTGAATCACTGTTGATTAGAGAAATGCACATCAAAACAACTCTGAAATTGGCACCTATCAGATTGGTCGATATGATAGTAAAGGAAAGTGATAAATGTTGGAAGGGATGTGGCAAAATTTGGACACTAATACATTTTTGATGGAGTTGTGAACTAATTCAACCATTCTGGAAGGCAGTTTGGAACTGTGCACAAAGGGCTATAAAGCTGTGCCATACCCTTTGATCCTATAATACCACTACTGGGTCTGTACCCCAGAGATCATAAAAAAGGGATAAGGACCTACTTGTACAAAAATATAGCCTCTCTTTTTGTGGTGGCAAAGAATTGGAGATTATGGGGATGTCCATTTATTGGGGAATGGCTGAACACATTATGGTACATGTTAGTGATGGAATACTATTGTGCTATAAGAAATGATGAACAGGAAGATTTCAGAAAGAGCTGGGAAAACCTATATGGACTGATGCAAAGCAAAATTATCAGAACCAGGAGAACATTGTACACAGTTAACAGCAAAATTGTGGGGCGAAAAATTTAGCTACTCTCCATGATAATGATCTGGGACGATTCTGAAGGGCTTGCAATAAAGAATTTTGTCCATTTCCAGAGAAAACTATTGAAATCAGAATGGCATATTATTTTTTTACATTGATTTATTTGCCCTTTTATTTAGGGGTTTTGGTTTTATATGAGTATTCTCTTACAACAGTGAACATTATGGAAGTATGTTTTACATGATAACATGTATAATCCAGACAAATTGCTTACCGTCTCTGAGAGAAGGGAGGGAAGGGAGATAAGAAGACAATTTGGATCTTATAATTTTGGGAATTGTATGTTGAGCATTATTATTACATGTAATTGGGAAAATAAAATATCTTACTAAAAAAAAGAAAACTCCAAAAGGGATCATGAATAATTGGACCCAACTGAAAATGGCTAAACAACAACTAGTCTCTTGCTATTTTGCAGTAGAGAAGACTTAAAAGTTTAGGGTCATCCATAAAGGAAAAATAAATTCAGTAAGGAGGAATTCCGTTCTCCTTTGCCTTTTCTTGGCAATATATTTTTGCAACTGCCTGAACAAAGCAGAAAGAGAATGTACAAGAATATGAAATTAGGTTTCCTAGGATTTGTAAGGAACTGGAAAAGTATCCTGTGCTATAAGGAAGCATGCATCCTTCTACTTCATTTACATCCCTATCTTTCTGTAAATCCTTCATGGCACATCTACCCATTGTGCTGGGGACCTTTTATATCTTCCAAAATTTGATTAGCTTCAGTGCAGCCTCCATCTGTTGTTCTTTATTCTCACTATGTGGTAACTGCCCCACTCTCATTTCCTAGTTCAATTCAGTGAGCCTTTATTAAGTGCCTAGAATTTTATACCACCATGCCTGATACTGGACATATAAAGACAAACAAAAAATAATCCATTCCCTCAAGAGGTTTATATTCCATTAGCTACGGACATAAAACACGAAAACAGACTGTTGGAGGAGAGAAAGAGCATTAACTGCTAGAATCAAGAAGTTCTTGCTGTAAGAGGCCTACACATGAGCTACTGAGCATTACATGAAGGAAAGTATTTGGGACAGCTATGTGGCTCTGAATAGAATCAGGAGGACCTGGATTCAAATGTGACCTTAGTCTCTTCCTAGCTGTGCAACCCAGGGGCAGGACACTTCACCCTAATTGTCTATCCCGTACCTCTTCTGCCTTGGAACCAGTACTTAGTATTAATTCTAAGGTAGAAGATAAGGGTTTCTTTGTTTGTTTGTTTTTTAAAAAGAAAGTAAAGGATTCTAAGAGTTGAAAAGGAAGGATGGATGGATATAAGGAATATAGACTTCATACCTCATTTTTTTCTTTTCTGTGTGCACAGAATGTTGCACATAGTAAGTACTTAATATTTTATTTGACTGATTATATACATAATCCATGTATACACAACTAGCAAGTATATAGAAATGTTCCCCTTTCTCTTTTCCAGTTTTCCCCATCTTTTTTTTTTTAAGGCAGATGAAAATGAAGAAACCCAGAACATTTCACCATACCACAGACATCTTTTTAACATCCCAGTGTCCCAAGGGTATTTGCTGGAAAAAAGTATTCTAAGCCAAGGAAGCAGTGATGAGTTTGTCTCTTTAGCTTTTAATTCTGGCAATGATTCAGAACTTCTTTCTTTCTCTTGGAAATTGCCTTCTTATTTTTTTAATAACAAAAGGATACCCCGCGCCCCCCCCCAACACACACACACACACACACACACACACACACACGCTGTTGAGGGAGTAATAAGTGGTTTTAACCTTTCTCTATGGATAGAAATGTTAAAGGATTCTTGCAGTATATGATCACGATAATCTAATTGTAAAAACAAAGTGTACACATTTCTTTGGGTATTGACCACTATGTACCAAGCACTGGGTTAGGCATTGGTGGGGATACAGAAATAATTAAGACATGGTTCTGCTCTCATGGAGCTGATAGCTTACTATATATACTACTATAACACTTAAACATATGCTTTACCATATAGTTACAATTCAATACATAATATAAAAAAAGCACAAAAGGAGATGCAAAGTGCTATGTAAGATCAAAGAAAAGAAGGATTATTTCCTCCCATTGAGGAGAAGTAAGGTAAGGAATTTTTTCTTTAAGAAGGTGACATTTGAATTGGGTCTTGTTGATGGTAAGGTTGGATTTTAAAAAGGGTCTTTGAACAAAAAGTGTGAGCCAAAGCATAAAGCTAGCGGGCATGTACAAAAGGTAACAAGTAGTTCAGTTTGATATGTGAAGAATTTTGTGAAATAAGGCTAGAAAAGTGGGGAAATCCAAACTTAAAGAGAGTCCTAGGATACTTATCCCCGGATATTTTTTTGTTTGTTTTTTAAATGAGGGTAAAGGATTTGGACATAGTAAACAAAAGGAGAATGATACAATGAGATCTCTGGATATATCAGAAGTGGGAAGAATTAATCTAAGGTGGGGAGAAAGCAAATCCATTAGGCTGCAAAAGAGTCCATATGAGTGGGAATGAGAGCCTCATGGTGGTGGGAGGAGGAAGGAAGGGCTGGTTGTGTGATCCATATCACAAAGAGAGAGTCAAGATAGTTTGATAACTAATTGCCTAGCTGTGAGAGTATGGAAGAGGAAGTGTCAGCATTTGGGGCTTAGGTGACTGACTAGTGGTGAATCACAAGAGAGATTCTAGTGGAAAGCTGAGTTATATAATAGGCATGATTTGCTCCCTGTTAGAAATAATCCAGTAGACAATTAGAAATTTGACAATGGAACTTCCTAGAAAGATCAGGTCTGGCAAATATAGATTTTAGAATCATAGGCAATTATAATAGGCATTGTAGTGCTGTAAAAAAATTTAAATGCCATGTGTACATTATCATTTATTTGTAATCATTTACTAGGTGAATATTGTGTTCCAGGTACAATAGTGGGTACTAGGGATTCAGGGCCAAAAAAACCCATTAACAGTCCCTACCTTCAATGATCTTACATCATGAGTTGGTTATTTGTGAAAAGAAGATAGTTGAAGTCATTAAATATGGATGAGATTGGTCAAAGAAAGTATAAAGGATAAAGAGAGAAGAGAGGAGAACCTAAAAGAGAACTTTGGTAAGTCTTGGGAAGAAGGAAGGAAGCCAGTGAAAAGTACCAAGAAGAAAGAATCAGAGATATGATAGGAAGAGATAATCACCGTGACCTATCAAAAGGAGCTCAGAGGAGTTCGCATCCAGTCAGTACCTGTACAAGAAGCTCCCTCAAGACAGTATTCCCAGAAATGGTCAGCCTTACCTCCCTTTTTGCAGTCCTTTTTCATAAGCATTCTCTATCCTAGTCAAAACAGATATCTTCTGAACATGATATTCTATTTCCTATTTCTTCCTCATAAAATCTGTAGTTTCCTTCAGAGTACACCATGAGACCTTTCTTGATTCCAGCCTTAACCCTTCACCCCTAGAATTATAGTTGTGTTTCTTTGGAATTTACTTTATGTTTACACAGAAAGTATTTAATTGAATTATTGAATCCATTCTTCTGAGTGATCCAGTTACGTTTGGAGTCAATTCATTCCTTTTTTTGGGTGCCCCTAATTGTTAGAATATTTTTTATTTAAGCAGAGCACAAATCTATCTTTCAAAATAAGAACACTAAGGTTGTAAACATGGAACAGGGGAAGGATTAAAAGTAACTTACTGTGGGAACTGCCCTAAGCTCCGCACCTAGGCCTTCCTCATTCCATCCCAAAGTATTCTATGCTCTGGAATTATTCCCTATCCACTCCAAAAGAACTTTTTAAGTCAGCTCCCATTCCCTCAGTGTAGCAGATTATAGCTCTGTGTTAAAAGGAAAAGAACATGAACAAACGAATCTAACCAGTGTTGCTATAGCTTCCTAACCCTGCTAAAAGTAATCGCTTTTTTAAAAAAGTTATCTGCTCATTAATCCAACTAAATCTCTGTGTAGTGACATATTTAGGCAATTTTTTTGTCCTTTTCATGGGCAAATAGAAATAAAAACTTTTCATATGGAAAGATATGGGAGTGAGGGAGTAGAGCACCAAAAAGGCTAAACCCCACAGGACATGTGGACTGGCTGTGCCTGGGAATCTGTCTCTTGGGTCAGCTTGCCTAAACTAATATTTCTTTTCACAGCTTTTTTTCTTCCTTTATTTCTGAACCCAAAGGTTCTCCAAAAATTCCAAGTGTTTTCACAATAGCTTTCATAATAGCATCAGGAAAGATTCTAGTAGGTTGTATATTTTTTGTATATAGAGATCATCTTTACGTCAAAGACTACTGTACCGATTTCCTTAACTCATTGGGTTAAAGAATTGGCAGAATTAATGTTGACCAAAGAAGAGAAAATTTGCACTGCCCAAATGTAAATGCTTGCTAGTGTCCATTGAAATTGCTCTGCCTTCTTAATGGTATTTCTTTTGGTAGATCTGCTGATTTGGATGATAGAATCCACTTTTAGTGAAAAGACATATCTTTTATTACTAAACAACTGTAATTTTTTGGCCTGAATTGATAACAATTCCTGTTTGATTTCATTGGTTCATAATTTAAAACATTTGCTAAAATCATGTATAATGCATAGGTGGATATTTAATAAAGTAATATGAAATTCAGCAAACATGAAATACCTACTATGTGTAAGGTATTAGGTTAAGAGTGTGTGTGTGTGTGTGTGTGTGTGTGTGTGTGTGTGTGTGTTGGGAGTAGGAGAGATGTAGGTGATAAGGAAGTCATGGCATAGTAGATGTCACCTAACTGAAACCTTGAAGGAAGCTAGGAGTTCTAAGAGAAAGTGATGAGGAAGGCATACCTTCCAGACTTGGAGGGACTGCTATATACAAAAGTATTAGGCAGGAGATGGAATGCCAAATATGTTTTTTAAAAAAGAGCAAGATTGTGGAAGACTTTAAATTCCATTCTGAAAAGTTAAAAGAACCCAAACCCATTGAAAATTGCTGAGCAAGAAAATAATATAGTTAAATTTGTGCTTTAGTAAAATTTATTTATACCAACACAACGTACTTGAATTGCTAATGGAACATCCAGTAGATGGCCAACAGACTAAATTGTAATTCAAGAGAAAGATTAGAACTAAGTATATGGGTTCTTTGAGGAATCTTCCTAGATGGAATTTTTTAGGACATTCAGCTATTGATGGTTATAGAATCCATCTCAGTGGATTGTTGAGAGATGTTTTGTGTGAGAGATCTTTTGGAAAAAGAAATGACAAGATTTGGCCATTGAATTGATAGGTTGAGTGAGGATGAAGAGTACAGGATGTTGATACAGGTGTGAAATGAGTGACTGGGGGAAAGTTCTGCTCATGACAATATTACGGAAATGTGGAAGGAGGAATGCATGTGAGACAAGGTAATGAGTTCTGTTTTGGACATGTTAAATTGAGAATATTCAGTTTGAAATATCCAGTAGACAAATTTTGATATAGAACTAGAGCTCAGGAGAATAATTGGGATGGGTATGTGTATCTGGAAATTGTCTGGCCAGAGTTGATTATTGAATATATGGGAGCTTAATGAAATCACCAATCAGTAGGCACCTAATTAATCACCTGTCATATGCCAGACACTATATAGCATTCCCACTCATAAGGATGTTACATGCTAATAAAGAGAAATTATTAAAAAAAAAAAAAGATAAAAAGACCTAGGCCAGAGTCTTGAGCAAGTAACACCTGTCCCCCCATTTGTGGATATGACATAGATGCTGATTCAGCAAAGGGCACCAAAGAGTGCTTAGATAGGTAGGAGGAAAACCTAGAGAAAAGAACATCCAGAAGGAGAAGGGTCATCAGCAGCATCAAATACTGCAGAGAGGTCAAGAAGGATGACACTTATGAAAAGATCGTTTAAAAGAACATTGATAACTTTGGAGGGAGCAGTTGATAGATGAGTTAGGAAGTCTGGTCACAGAGGGTGTAAAGAGGTGAGAAAGCAGAAGTGTAGACAGCTTTTACAAGGAGTTTGACTAAGAAAGAGAGGACAGCTATAGGAGAAGAGCTAGCAGTAAGAACTAGTGAGTGTTTCTTTTCAAGAATAAGAAAATTTGGGGCATATTTGTAAGGGAGTAGCATAACAATAGGGAAAGGGAAGATTCCAGAAAAGGGGGAATGGTTGTTGAAGTGTTATGCTGAACAGGAGGGGATAGAATTAAGAATTTCTTTGTTAAAGAGAAAGACCACATTTTTAATCAGTAACTGGAGTAAAGAAGAATAGGAAGAAGGAATGACACCAAGATGTGAGATGAGAATAAGGGGAGGAGAAAAAGCTCAAAAAGAGTGGCCTCAGTTTTTGAACTAAAGTATAAGACAAGGTCCTTAGCTGTAAGGATGGTGTAGGAGGCTTTGAAAAGTCTGTGGAATAGAGAAAATCAGTATTGGCCAAATAAAGGATTGCTTTGCTTCAGAGATGGCCCAGCTGAGATTAGATAAAATCAGTGTGTAGTGGCAGTTGCATAGCTTTCTCCAGCTCCATTCTAAAGAATGTGGGTAGGTGCAGAGGTGACAGATGGTAAGAGGTATTGTAAGTTGGGATTTGGCAGGGTTTTAGAGGTGGTAGGACAAAGAAGCCAGAAACCCAAGTGAAGAGCCTTGTGTAGAATTAAACTGGCTCAATAAAATTAATAATGATTACTAACATTTATAGGACATTATATGCCAATCACGGTGCTAAGCACTTTATAATTATTGTCAATTTTCCCCATTTTATAGAATCCAAGGAAAACAGAAGTAAAATGACTTGCCTACAATCACACGACTTGTAAGTGTTACAAGTCAGATTTGAACTTGGGTCTTCTTGACCCCAGGCCCAGAGCCTGCTAGTAGAGCCTGAGCAAGGGTAATGATCTAAGAAAATGATGAAATAGAACAACAAGAGCTCATGATGTGGATTGGATCAAATGAGACAATATAGAATAGCTTTGAAAACTTTAAAGTATATATGCACTGATTCCATTTTAGAGTTCATGTTCATAAGAATGGAATACTTGCCATGCCAAGATTATGGGTGAACTAATACTCTATGTACCTTAGATGAAGTTCAAGAAGAGGAGTTGGTCGTGACAGTTGAATAGAGTGAGGAAGGAACTTCAGGGTTGCTGGCATTTAAAGGAATATTTACATTTATTTTTGTTGAAGCCCTCTTGTCGGGCTTGTGTAAAGAAACCATGTCCATGAACCTACCACACTCTACCTTTCAGAAATAGCTGTACTGCATAGCGGTAATTATTAGGAAGTTTTTCCTACAATCAAACCTAAATTGACCTCTTTTCAACTTCTTTCCATTGTTCCAGGATTTTGCTTCCAAGGATCAGATAAAAGAAGTCTTACCTCCATGTCACAGCCCTTCAGAAATACTCAGAACATCAACATCTTCCCTTTAAGTTTTCTCTTCTACAAGCTAAATATGCCCTGTTCTTTCAGTAGAGCCTCCCATGACATGGACTGTTCAAAGCCCTTCACCATCCTTGTTGCTATCATCTGTATACTTTACAGTTTATCTCTCTCCTTCTTAAATTGTGGAGGCCAGAACTGAACACAGTACTCCACCTGAGGTCTGAGGAGGGTAAAGAACAATGGGACCATCCCCTTTGTGTTCTCAGAAGCTCAGACTTTCATTGCAGCCCATGATTGCATTAGCTTTATGGCATGCCATTGCATACTGCTGACTCTCATTGACCTTACAGTATAGTAAAATCCCTAGTTGCTACATAACCATGCCTTCCCCCGTCTCATACTTATAAAGTTTATTATTTTGTACCCAAGAATATGATTTTACTTTTATCCCTGTTGAATTTCTACCTATAAAATTCAACCCATTGCTTTTGAGTTCACATTTGTAGAGGCCCTAATAGGGGAAGGGACTTTCCTGAGGTCACACAGTATCATTCAGAATTAAGATTTAGTCTCTTTTAACTGCAGTATTCTTGAAAGAAACAACATGCCTTCCATTATTCTTTTGATTTCAGAATTAAGTTCATCACGTAAACCTTCCTCGTTGTGTTGCCTTTCAGCATTTGTGTATATTCTTAGTGTTTCTCCTTCCAGAACATCATTCTTTACATTTCTAAAATGCCTTATCCTGGTATTTCAGATTCAGTATGACCTTGAGGTCTCAGGCATTATCAGTCACAGATACCACAGGAGACTGATTGCAGGAAGTGGTTTGTGGTCTTGATGCTAGTTGATGACCCCTAATGCTAATCCTTGCATATTTCCATTCATTCTATTGAAAAAAAAAAATCCTAGTTTTCCAAATTATTTGACTAGTTTAGAAACCTTTGGACTTTATCCTTTTCTCATTCCCTCCTCCCAGTATTGATCTAACCCATACACACACACACACACACACACACACACATACACACACACACACACACACACACACACACACACACACACACACACACCACCAATCAGCCAAAATTTTTTTTAGGCTCAATTCTTTGGGACCCAACTGTTCACTGATGAGAGAAAATAGTATCTAAACCATATGAGTTAAATAAAACAAACTTAAAAGTAAGAAAGAAATGTGTGTTCTCTGAACTTCCTTTGTTTATATGATTTGTTTATATGTTGTTAAGGTTCTTGTCCAGCTGTCTCCCCACATTTCAGAAATGAATGAAGGCACAGAGGCTTATGACTAGGAACAGATGTGGAGAGAGTTCATCTGGGAAACAAGCACAGAGAGAGGGTCATGCTATGCAGCTGAAAAGGAAAAACACTTTGTTTGCCCACCAACAGATAGTAAATTTTCCCTTTGGGCTGAGTGTGGGGGTGCCAAGAGTAGTCAAATTGACAAGCCTGAAGTTCTAGAAAGGTCCTTGACCTTCCTGGAAGACTTTCAGAAGGAAGCCAGGCAAGTGGACTCTAGTTTCTTGCAGATACACAAACAACTATTCTTCCTTATAAGAGAACAAAAGTCTATGGTGGTGTGGGATTCAGGTACATAGTTTTAGACTGTTAGTTATAATTCACTAAAATTCCCTTTTATGTGAAATGAGTAACAGGATTGATAAAGGCAGCAAAATTGGGGAGGGGGGGCGGGAGTTGGTAAGAAAAGAAGTCATACTGACCCCTTACACACATATGCCTTCAGTTGAGCCTTCTGAGAATATCTGACAGTGCAAGCATACTTGAGTCCTGTGCCTGTCCTATTGAGGGTTGGGTTCTGGATTTGATGTGTAGGTTTATTCTATCTCAAGGATTAATGACTTTGGAACTTGGGTGGCCATTATCATTTTTGCATTGAACCTCTCCACCATATTCTTCAATGACTTTCTCATTGTAGGAGGAAGGTAGTTCAGTAGTGTCTGAGACTGATGGAAATTCTTCCCTCCTATCTCCTGTACTTCACTTGCTGTAATTCAGTAGTGTAGAAATATGGTATCAGATTAATCATTTCACCATTTGGGCTGGAAACCCCTAAACAAAAAGAGAAAATGGGGACAGTAACAGCATCATCACCTATGATTTGCTTCTAAAATTGTCAGCAGTGAAGCAAGCCCTTGTTCTGCCTTGGCTGATATGGGTATTCATTTTTAATTGTCACTCTAAGAGATCATCTCCTTAGCAACATGATCTAACTGGGGAGAACCCACAAAGTGAAGTTTCAGGATTTATTTATATGATTCATTTTTTTTTAAAGATTTCTCTTGGTTGATTGAGGTCCTTTTCCCCTAAGTGCTTTTGCATTCTGCTAAAGTGTCTGAAGCTTAGGGTCATCTCTAGCAATTGGTTAGAAGATCACATTTTCTGCTAGGTGGGAGGCTTCTACTTTTAGCTACTTAGGGTGAAACCCTTAGTGGTGAGCCTTGAAAAGGAAAAAGGAAATCTCTTTGCAGAGGTCCACTTGACAAAAAGACTCAGTTTGTGGTGTTGACCTTTTTTTCTTTGGGTTCCTAGCCTTGAAGGATCTTGCGATTTTTATGAAATTACTTTTTCAATTAAGCTTATTTCTTGCATCTAGGTACATGATGTCTGCTCTCATGCTAGGGGGTAGGGAAGAAGGTATTTCTGACCTGGATATGTGGTTTCTTTGACTCATAACCACATCAGTCTGCCCTCCCTCTCCCACTTCCCCTTCATCATGTTCTTAGGAGGGCTCAGTTTATCACCTTTTAAGCTAAAGATGAATCATCTGGACCTTTGGGTTAGACTAAGAGCTGGATAGTGCTGCAATAACAGTGCCTTTCATTTATATGATATTCAAAGTACTTGTCATCTGAAGAGCTCAGTGTTTATAAAACACTTTCTCTTTAATCCTCACTAGACCCCTGTGAATTAGGCCAATATTATTATCTAGATTCCAGAAGTGGAGAAAGTAAGATGCAATGAGGGTTAAGTGACTTGCTCAGGGTCGTGATGCTTACCAATAATTTTGCACCATAGTTTCTATAGCAGGAATGCCTTTAAATCTCTTTTAGATGGATAAATAAATTTTCTCAAATTATGACCCAAATGTTAAAGCCTCTTAACTGTCTTTGGCCTGGTCAGCTAATAGGAACAGACTTAAGAAAACCCCATTAGTGCCGAGGTTTGAATTGATGAGTCCAAGTCACATTAAAGAAAGTTCTTAAATGGATTTGACTTTTGTTGGAATTAATTAAAACATTTTTTCACTTTCCTTTCCTTTTAGAGAGATGGAAAATCTAATGAGTAGCTCAACTCTCCCCCCACTGTTTGCAGATGATGATGGCTCTAAGGAGAGTAGTGATATGGCTACAGCGGGGTAAGTAGCTGGTTAGGGCCACTCACCTAGGCTCATTCTCTACCAGATGGCTTCTGCCAAACACGCAGCTCAGTTGCACCAGGACAGATATCTCCTGGGATCTTATTCTGTAATACTGCTGAGATCCATTAAAAACTTCTCACCAGTCTATATTCTGCTATCATTTACAAAACCCAGCTTCCCAGGAAGAGATATAGAAGAGTTGGTAATCTAGTTGCTGTTTTTTTTTTTTCTTTTTATTTTTTGTCATGCTTGTGCAATACCCACTTAAGAAATCTCTCTCAAAGGAATAATCCCCATTAAAGAAATAACTATCTTAGGAATAGCCCTGAAAAAGAAATGAACCATTGTGGCCCATATTCCCACAGATTGTGAAAACAGACTTTGACCTCCCAGATTCATAGTGACAAAAGAATAGCCCAAGATATAGTCCCTATCTTTTTTAACAAAAAACTGAACAACCTTAACTGACTTATGTATTATTTCTTAGCTTCCCCTCTTTGGGAATCTGACAAAATAAGTGTTGTTTAGAGGAATTTACCTAATGAAGAATTAACATCAGATGGGCCACTTCTTCCATCAAAAATACATATTCTGCTTGTAGAGGTAATATTAAGGGGTAGTAGATAGCTAGAGTAGGAGCCAAGAGATCTATATTCAGGTCCTGCCTGACATATTCTGAACAGGTAATTTCCAACCTCCTAGTGCCGAAGGGAACTTTCCAAGGCTACATTTTCAAAAAAGTGTTGACCTGCATTGGTAAAGGCAGCTTTCACATTTAGGAGTTCCTTCAGCCAGTGAAATCACAGATCCAGCACTGCTCCCTGACCCCTCCCCCCCAAAAAATGATAACCCCAATGTCTTTACCAAAGAGTAAATGTATTTATTACTAGATTTGATGTGATTTCTAATCCCTAAATACAATTATTATGCCATTCCCTAGAGTTAGGGTGGTGATTACATCCTAACAGCCATAGTAGAGTTGAGGCTAAGGAGTCATTCTCTCCTTCCTCTCACCAATCTCATGTCCAAGTTTTGTGCCACAAGAGAGAGCAACAATGATTTATAGAAAGGCAAGGGAGAAAGGTAGCTCAGAAGTCATCAACTCTGGTTTATAATGATCAAGAATCCTCTGCCCTATGACCCCACTAAGTAATTTCTTCCAGCCTCTACTTGAAAGCTCCACCTCCTCAAGTAGGCCATTCCACGTTTGAATAACTCCTTAGGAATTGTAGTTTTTTCTTATATCAAGGTGAAATCTACCCATCTATAGCCTTCTACCCCTTGTTCCTAATTCTGTCTTATGGTGAACAAACCTAATCTGCCAAACTAAACAAATCTAATCCTTCTTCTGCATGTCATTTCTTTAGCTATTTGGAGAAAGCTCTCATGGACCCCCTAAGTCTTTCTCCTCAGGCTAAATTTCCTGGTTGCTTCAACTAACCCTCATTTGAAATGGTTTCTAGCCCCCTTATTTTCTTAAGTCACCTTTCAGCTTTGTCATTAATCTCTCAGAAACATAGTATTCAGAAGTGAGCTCAGTATTAAAAAATGTTCAGCAGGACTTAACCTTTTTTGTCCTAGATGCTGTTTTTCTTAATATTGCCCAAGATCACATTAGCATTTTTGTCAGCAGTGGTGGTCTTTAGTTTAAAAAAAATTTTTTTTCTTTATTTTATTCCAGTAACAAATTTACACATATCTTTTCCAAGGTTACCTGATTCATATTGTCTCCCTCCCCCCTCCCAGAGTTGACAAGCAATTCCACTGGGTTATACATGTATTATCACTCAAAACCTATTTCCATATTATTCATTTTTGTAAGAGAGTAATCTTATAAAATCAAAATCCCAACACATATACCTAAATAAACAGTGATAAATTATATGTTTTCATTTGTATTTCTACTCCAATAGTTCTTTCTCTAGAGATGGATAGCATTCTTTTTCATGAGTCCCTCAGAAATGTCCTGGATCATTATATTGTTCTTAGTAGCAAAGTCTATCACATTTGATCATCCCACAGTGTTTCAGTTACTATGTATAATGTTCTCCTGATTCTGCTTATTTTACTCAGCATCAGTTCATTTGGGTCTTTCCATTTCTTTCTGAAATCATCTGGTTCATCATTACTTATAACAACAGTATTCCATCACCATCATGTAAATGGTTCTCTTTAGACTCATATTGTGCTGTTAGTTCAATTTTAAAATACCACCACTAACTCTGAACTGATACAACTGTTCTGGAGAGCAATATGGAACCAGGCTCAAAGGGCCACAAAATTATGCATACCCTTTGACTCATCAATACCACTATAGGGTCTGTATCCCAAAGAGATCAGAGATAAGGGGAAAAGACTTACTCCAACATTTTCAACATCTCTTGGTAGTGACAAAGAATTGGAAAATATGGGATTGCCAATCATTTGGGGAATGGATGAACAAGTTGTGGTATATGGTTGTAATGGAATACTGTTGTGCATAAGGAAACAATGAACAGAATGAGATCAGAAAAATCTAGAAAGACTTATATGAACTGAGGCAAAGTGAAGTGAGCAGAACCAAGAGAACATTGTATACAGTAACAAATCTTATATGATGATCAGCTGTGAAGGTCTAAACCATTATCAGCAAAGCAAGTCTCCAAAATAATCACAAGGTACTCATGATGAAAATGCTCTTCACAGCCAAAGAAGGAACTGTTGGAGTCTGAGGCAGATCAAAGCATGCCATCTTCCCCTGTATATCCTTCATGAGATTTCTATTGTATGTGTCTATCTTCTTCTATCACGTATTCTATCATGACATGAGCAATATGGAAATGTGTATTACATGAGAGTATGGGTATAACCTGTATCAGACTACTCACTGCCTTGGGGAGTGGGAGGAGGACAAGATGGGAGAAAACCTGAATTCTAAAATGTCAAAAAACAATCACCAAAAATTGTTTCTACATGTAACTGAAAATAAATAAATGACTGAACGAACAAACAAACAAACAAACTTCGGTCTTCAAATAAATAAGTGAATGAATGAATAAAGCACCACCACTAAAAACCAACAGGCCTTTCCCCCAAGTCCTTTGTAACCATCATCCTCCCTCCTTTCATCATCCTCCCTCCTTTCTTCCTTCCTTGGGGCAGAGGGAGTTGATGGCTGCCCTTTCCCTGTAAGGCAGCATCAGCAGAAGCAGGAGATCTTTAGATGAATGAGGATCATTCTCTTCATAAATGATTAGGATTTTTCCATTGAAATAAACCATAATTGAGGGCAGCTAGGTACTTCAGTGGATTGAGAGCCAGGCCTAGAAATGGGAGGTCCTTGGTTCAAATGTGGCCTCAGATACTTACTTCCTACCTCTATGACTCTGGGTAAGTCATTTAATTTCATTGCCTTCCTCTTACCACTTTTCTGCTTTGGAACCAATGACATAGTATTGATTCTCAGACAGAAGATTAGGGACTTGGGGGCAGGGGGAGGGAAGGTTGTTTTGTTTTGTTTTGTTTTTTAAAAAAAAGAATGACTAAAAAAAAAGAAAAAGAACCCTAAATCAAGTTAGTTTGAGAAATTCCCTAAGAAAGGCTGTTTCCTGTAGCTCCTTAGTTCTTTTCCTCTCTATGCAGTATTTTTCCTATGAATGATACCACACAAAGCTTACATCGCAAGTTAGACCAAGCAGTTGAGAGGCCTTTGTTACATGGGAAAAGCCATAGCATTATGAGAAGTATTCACCCTGGGGACCCTTTTGAAGAAGACAAGTTTTGGGGCAAAGTCTGTTTTTCCTAGTTGATGAGCTTCCTGAAGATGTTTCTTCAAATTCTGAGGAGTCCTCAGTGAGAGGGGAAACAAAATTTTTTGACTGCCTTCCCCACCCTATATGAAAGGCATTGATTAGTTAAATCATTTAGTCAGATTGTGATCAGATAACAGATTGTATGTACATGTCACCAGGAAGTAAGTCTCAGTATGTTCCTCTTACCCTTAGGTTAGCCCATCCAGAGATTACATACAGTGGTGGGGCCACACCATCCACAAACAATCCTGATTTTGTGGAAGATCTCTCCCAAGTTCAGCTGCTCCAGAATGAATCTTCAAATACAGTAGAAAATAGTGAACAGCGGCATGAGGACGAGGTGAGCTAACATAATTGATCATTGATCACTGTCTCAAGAGTCAGTAAATAAGGAAATATATATCAGAATTCTTTTCACCTGGCATCATACCTTCCTGGACATGTTTCTCCAATTCAGTTTTATTCCATCTCAAGGATGTATTTCCTGGCTCTCCTCTCCACACTTTTCCCACTGCTATTGTACAGGTTTTAATTTCCTCCTACCTTGACTTTTACCACGGCCTTCTTGCCACTCTCTTCCCCTAAAATCCTTCCTAACACTGCCAGAAAAGTCTTTATTCTATAGGAATATTCCTTAGCTAACATCTGCACACTAGTCCCTAGCCCACCTCTAGACTTCTTGGCCTGGCATTCAAAGCTTCTGTAGCTTCATCTCAGTTTTACCATCTTCCATGTGCTCTATAGTTGGGCCAAACTTAAGTATTCTATCCCTCCAGAATACCTGGTAACTTCCACTTCTGTGCCTCTACCCACTTATGCTGTTTCCTATGCTCAGAAGGAACTGCTTCTAGACTAGGTTTATTGAATTGTTTCCTATCCTTTGAAAGCCTACCTAAATCATTGTCCCTTTAGGGTTCGCCTTTCCTGATGCCAATGACTTTTATCCTGGCCTTCCATAACACTTTGTGCTAACCTTCTGCAAGTGTGCTGTAGTAAGGATATTTTTGTATGGTATCTTATCCCCTACTACATGGTAAGACCCATAAGGGTAGAGTCCATGACTTTCCTCTCTACATAGCAAGTACTTATAAAATGAATCAGTCAGTTTCAAATGATCTAATTTTCCACAAGTTATTTACATTCTAGAACATAAATAAGTATTATTGGCTGGCACAAAGGCAAGCAACCTACTCCCAAAGAAGTATGTAAATACTCTCGCCATTGTTTGGCCATTGTAACAGCCCCATATTTTTCTACCTTTAAAAGCCTCCAAAGAATAACTAACAGTGTTGGCTTCTGCTCATTGTCTGTCATCTTGGCACCTTCTAAGGTTACAGTGAATGTTCAGTCCTTGTTATGCCAGGCCCAGGCAAGCCCAGGCTGATACTACCAATGGCAAAGTTCTTTTTGCTTACTCGTATACATTGTGCTCCTCAGCTGCCATAACTCAGCCTGCCAGTAAGAGTTCGTGTTAGTAATAGATGGTAGCTTGTTAACTCCCATACTTAGGGAATGAATGTGTGATGGGCAGGTTCCTGGTCACAGTCAGAAGGTATGTCTTCTGGCCCTTAGGAAAAGTGGAACCAAGAAGAAGAAACTGGGAAGGTTAGGTCAAAGTCACCTACCCTTTACTCATCCTTCAGAGGAAATGTTTCCAAGCTTCAAGGTCACCTCATCTAATACAGGGATCCTGTGTCCATTACTAGGTGCTGTTTTTTTGTCAAAACTCTTAGGATGAATCAGTAATCTCTTGAGGTATCTTTAACAACTCAACAGAATAAGAAGTACATTTAAGAGAGTATTAAAAGAATAAGCCGTTAATCTTTAGAACTTCTTTGGCTGTTGTCACACAGTGAAATTCAGCTCAAAATTAGATACATAATTAAAATCTGTAATGGGAGGGGCCTAGAGTAACATTGCTATAATGGTGAGTTATATTGGTAGTAAACTTTTTTTTTTTTAACTCCTACCTTCCATCTTGGAATCAATACAGAGTATTGGTTCCAAGGCAGAAGACTGGTAAGGGCTAGACAAGGGGATTAAGTGACTTAACCAGGGTCACACAGCTAAGAAGTGTCTGAGATAAGATTTGAACCCAGGACCTCCTGTCTGTGGACCTGGCTCTCAATCCACTGAGCCACCTAGCTGCCCCCTGGTGTATGATTTAAATTAATGTCCAACACTCCAAGTATTAATTTTATAAATTTTATTAATAATCACTTGAAGTAGAAGGCATAAAAAGTAAATAGAAGTATAAAAACCTAATTATCTAACAAAAGTAAACCTTTGTGAGTACGTTCTCCTGGTTCTCAAAAAGCCCCCATTCACAGCTGCCTGGGATCACAAGAAGAGAAAGCAAGAGGTGGAGCTACACAAAATTTATATCCTACCTATGTTAGCAGGTTACATGAGAAGGAGAATGGGGTGCTGGGAATTGTAGTTCCGGGGTTCAGATTCCAGTTATACACTGGAAAGTAAACTTCTAAGGAGATTTAGGAAGAAATCTTTTCTGTAGTATATAGATAGTTGCTATATCTACTGCTTCCCTTCCTATTCTGAATTCAAACTCCTCTCCTGCCTGGGGCATTCTAATGACTTCTAGGGCTGTCTCAGGCAACAGCAACTTGTGTTCCTGTGGCAAATTGTTCTACGAATATGTTGAATTACACACTTAAGAGAGTTTCTGTGTCAGAGGCCCAACCTTGAGGGATCATGACACCAAGTATCCCAGTGCTGGTTTCAGTGAGTAGGGATTAACACTCAAGTCACCCTTGAAAGTGAGACCATTTTGCAGGGTGATGCTTACCAGGCTCCATGATGAAAAATCTACTATCTTTTTTCTGAAAGGATTTTAAAAAGCCTGCATCTTCTGTATCTGTGACAGATTTGGAGAGGTAAAAAAATGTTGTTTTGTTTTAGCAGGAAAAAATAGCCCATGTTCTTTGAATCAAAGTTCTTATTTTCTCCCCCCCCTTTTTTTTTTCAGCAAAGAAACAAACGAGGAGGTTGGTCCAAAGGAAGAAAGAGGAAGAAGCCACTTCGAGATAGCAATGCTCCCAAATCCCCCCTTACAGGGTACGTGCGGTTCATGAATGAACGTCGAGAACAACTTCGGGCAAAGCGGCCTGAGGTCCCCTTTCCGGAAATCACAAGGATGCTGGGCAATGAATGGAGTAAACTGCCTCCTGAAGAGAAACAGGTTATCAATTCAAATTCCCGATACTTCCTTTGGTTTTGATTATTCCTTAAAGAAATATAATTTGTCTTTTAGAGACTGAGGCTAGAGGCTAGTTTTCACTGTTCTGGCAGGTGGAATAATTAATTACTCAGCACTCCAAAGTTGTTTCATCTTGGGACACATAGATCTGTGCTGCATAAACTAAAATCAACATGCTCTCACATTGTGTCTGGATTGCTCTTCTATGGGGCAGGCCCTAACATTGCTACCAATATGCCATGCTGAATCCCTAGTACTCAGGCATCTCTGCCTAAGCCTCACCAGACCAGTCCAAGTCAGAAGTCTGGGTGGAGCAAGATTTATGGAGGATGAGAGAAACATGGCAGTGGCACAGGATTGGAATGATGCTTTTGAGGAAACAGGATTGTTGAGGGGATCTTTAGTAACTAGTAGCTGTTCCTTATACTACTTAAACCTTTAAAGTTCCCTATAATAGGTCTATGAGGACTTTTCTTTAAACCAGCTTGAGAAAATGTCCTAAATTAAGCTGAAAATACACTTTCAATTTTTTTTCTAAATTACCTTACTCATTTCAAATGAAACAGATCCCATTAAAACTGAAAAGCCATTTTTCACCAATGGCAATTCATATTTGAATTGTGAAATGGATTGAAAACTGTTCTGTATTAGCTCCTCTGCTGTAGCTGATAGAAAAAGAAGTGGGAATTTTTGAACAAGTATTTAAGAATGGCTCTTTAAGGTTTGGATTGGGTTGCTCCAGAATGGATATGATTTTAACAGATTTCATTTTAGGGTTTTTGTCCATAGGATCAGAAATATAGACGTAAAAGGGTCTTTAGTTAATCTGGCCTCTTATAGATGAGACAACTGAGGCCTAAGGAAGTAGAAAGTAGCAGAACAGAGATGGGTACCCAGGACTCTGATTCTAGACCCTGCATTCTTTGCACAGTACTACACTGCCTCAAAAATATCCTCGGTTTGTTGAATTAAAAGGAAAAAGGCAATTGACCCAAATGAGCTAGTCAGTTGATAGTCTTTGTGTAAATAATTAATAGGACAAAGGGAGAAAAAAATGTGTAAATGGATACAGAATTAAAGTGATTTATTTGGGGGTCCTCAGAGTGAGATCATTTTTTTTTCCCTTCTACCTTCAATGCTCCATTTTCTTGATCTTTAGAAAGCCAAATGGTGTGAGGTCATCCTCCTAGAATGAGTTGATGCTGCATAAACAATACAATATTCTCTTTGTCCTCCTTCTGTTGAACAGGCTAAGTGTTACCTTCATATCATTCATGACCCCTGAATCTTTGAGTAGCCAAATGGACTGCAACCTGCCAGGCCTAAAGAGACCTATCTGATTCTTGGATTTTTTTATGAAACATATCTTTAAAAGACCTTGCCTTCATCCCAATAAGCCATTCAGTCAGTAGCCTGAAAGCCAGAGCCTCTGGCTCTTGATGAAAACTACCAGAAGTTAGTTTATAGCAGTTCTGCTCTTAATATTCAAAATTCTCCCATTTTCCTTTACTTCCTGTCCATGCCTCTTACCACACTTTCCTTGCAGGCTCCTATTTCTGGCATGGGTATTTTGTGTGGCCAGACTTTTTCAAAAGTAATTGAATTTTCTCTTTATAGCGTTACCTGGATGAAGCAGACCGAGATAAGGAACGTTACATGAAGGAGCTGGAACAGTATCAGAAGACAGAGGCCTACAAAGTTTTTAGCAGAAAAACCCAGGACCGGCAGAAGGGCAAATCTCACAGGCAGGGTATGGAGGCCATGACCTTTCATGTCCTTTGTGTGATGGCTGGGCCACCCCTTCAAAGTGGCAGTAGTTTTACTGCTCTGTAGAGGCCACCTCCCTGCTTTACCTCCCACATTTTTGTTCCAGATGTCATAGAAAAAAAGCCACAATCTTCAGGAGACCTTGTAAGCCTCCCACATCAGACCTGAACAGTTGGGTTTGTGCTTTAAGGTCCTGCCTTGGATACACTGTCCTTTGTTTCATGCCAAAGACCCCCTGTTCTACCTGAGTAGAGACTTACCTTGTTTTTCTGCCCATTTCCCTGTGTCATCCATCATCCTTCCCAAATGCTTTAAGTCCCTTAATTCTCACTGCCAGACCAGCCCCAGGCCAGCAAATCTGTAGTGTGGGTGAGACAGGGGGACGGTGTGCCAGCATACAGCCCCAATCTCTGAGTCCTCAAGTTTGGTCACTACCTCAGTGACCAGGGAAGATACTTAATGGCCTCCCCATCTGTAAAGTGAGGGTCACCTGTCTCCAGGGTTGTCTTTGAGGGGCTCACTTACTGTTACACAGAGGCCAAGTAAAGCTGTAAGTGATATGGTGCTTATATCTCCATTCTTTCTTTCCGTTCCCCTTGGAATAGCCAGCTCTTCTCAGGGGTGTCTGCTCTTCCTTGTGCATCTCCCTGCACTGCCTAGTGGCTGCCTGGCCTTCAGGGCCTCCCCTCACAGGGTGGAGGTGGGCTAACTAATGGGGACTTGGCCTCATGTGATGAATGGGGATGCCTTTGGGACTAGTTTGTCCCTTGGCACAGTGGCACACTTGAATTTTTTACCTCAACTGAATGTTCTCTTGTTTTCAGAAGGAACTCGACAGGCCGCACATGATCATGAGGTAAACAGATCTCTGTCAAGCAGTTTAGCATAATCTTGTCTTTGGTTCCTGTTAAGAGTGTTATCCCTTAAGATAAATTCATTCAAAAAACATTCATTAAGAGCTTGGCATGTACAAAGTTCTGTGCAGACCCCTGGGGAGATACAGGCTCCCCTAAGGAGCTTGTAGGGGAATAAGATACAAACAAGACCCAGGATTCTGTTAGGTACATTAGAGACCTGTGAAGACAAGTGCTCCAGAGGCCAAAGGAATGTTCATTCCTGGTAGTGGGATCCAAGAAGGCTATGGGTACAGAATAGGTATTAATTTAAGATTTTAAGGGTGGGCAAAAATCCAGTAGTGGAGAGGGCAGAGGGAACAGCATGAAAAGAGCTGGCCGGTGGTGGGGAAGCTAGCAGGGTAAAGAGTCTTAATTCATATCCCATGTCTTGAGTTGTATGGGTTGAGTTAATTGACCTATGTGAAGAATCTGAGGGTTTTCTGACTATTCCTTCATAAGTCTGAAGTCTCCGGTATGCTCTTTTTCTTGACTACAAGGGGATTAGACCTTCTGTTCAGTACCCAAAGTGAGAGGCAATATAAGGAATAGGAAATGTTTAAAGACAGTTGGCATCCCTACTAGAAGCATCTTACTTTTATTTTTCTTCATTTGCTATCCAAATCTAATTCTTAGAAAATTCTTTTAGAAGGTAAGGAATAAAAAAAATCTGGCTTCTAATAAAAGATCAAGATTATATGAGTAAGAAATAAAAACAATTGAATGGGGGGAATCCATAAATCTACATATCTTGAATGGAATTATTAGGAAATCTTGAGAAATGACAAAAGAGATGACTAGACACAGAGCTGGAAGGAGCCTAATGATTCCCAACATTTTTAAATCTGATGATCCATTTTTAAAGTAAAAAAAAATTGCCTTAACTTCATGGCTTCCTTGCCTACATATTGGGAACCTGTAGTAAGAGTCCAAGCACCTTGGCAGGACTCAGGCTTATGGGCATTAGTTCCCTCATGTTTGTCTACGAACCTATAGTACTTGCAGTCAGTGCTCACTCTTTTGCCACCTGAGAAACCTGTATTTTGAGAGATAGACTGAGAACTTTTGGCCCTATGTTGAGTTGCCATTTGCAGGTGGGCTGACTCCTACAAATGTTTCAATGTGTTGTAAAGCTTGGTTTTGTTAGCAAGGAAGGGATATGATCATGTTTTGTGTAAGACTCACTAGGATAGACAACCAAAGAGGAATGGGGCATGTCTTCTCAGTTGAATAAATAAAGCTGACTACTTATTTCATTGACTTAATTCCAATCAGCAAATATTTATTAAATGTCTCCTTTAGATAATATGTGATATCAGCATGGTATAAAGTACAGAGGTATTGGATTTGGAGTCAGAAGGACCTGAGTTTGACTCCTGCCTCTGTCAACTTCCCAGGATTTATTTGCCAAGTTACAGCATAATTTTGAACTCTGTTGGTGATAGTTTCTTCATATTGGTGAGCTCACAGATGCATTAAGCATTCACATGTGGAAAGCACTGAACTAAATAAGCCTGTGGGGTTGCAAAAGCAAATGAGACTGGCCTCAGAGACTTTCTAATGATGTGATCCTGGGCAAGTCACTTAACCCTGATTGCTAGCCCTTATCTCTCTTCTGTCTTAGAATTGATACCAAGACAAGGTGAAGATTTAAAAAACAAACACACTCTCAAGGGATTATCAACTGGAGAAGAGGCAGTACCTGAAATAATTCTCACACAAATTATAAATGGATAAAAGAGTAGCCCAAAACCCTAAGAGATGCTTATTTCTTTCCTTCATATAAAAGATCATGTAACATGTCTAAGGGAAGACATTATGGAAGTGGAACCTGAGACTAGGAAGGATTTTAACAGGGATAAGAAAGAATGTAGGGCCTAGCAGGAATCCCAAGACAAGAAAGAGAGAATGAGGGACAAATAATAATGTTAAAGGTTGGCTGTATCCAGCAAGAATGGCATGGTCAGGAATACATCTTTAAGGTGGAAAAATTGGGGAGGGAAAGTGGACATTTAACTTTTTTAATACCACCAGGATAGTGTGGCATAATGGATAAGAGTAGGTTGACTATCTCTTTTGTGGCCTTTGGTTCTCTGACACTGTCTTCAACTTGACCTAATGCTTTCATTCCTTCACACCTGCTTGACTTCCTTTTCTCAAGTCGTTCTCTACTCCACTGGGCTCCCAAAATCATAGATTGGACCATGCCACCTCCTGTTCAGTAATCTCATGTGGTTCCCTGTTGCCTTCAGGATCAAATATACAGTCCTCTCTCTGACTTTCCTAAAGCCCTTTAGATTTCTCTCTCCTCCACATTCTCTGTCACCCAGTGATACTGGCCTCCTAACTGTTCCCTCTCCCAATTTGGTGCCTTTTCATGGACTATCTCCCATGCCTGGAATGCTCTCCCTCTTCATTGCTGCCTCTTGGGAGGTCCCTGCCTTCCTTCAAGTCTCAGCAAGCTCCAGCCTTCTCTGGGCATTAATGTTAGGGCTTCTTCACTGAGATTATCACATTTGTCCCATTTATGTATGTTTTTGTATAGTTGTTTGTATATTAGCTTCCATGTTAGATGTAGAGCAGGGCTTGCCTGGCTTTTGCCTTTCTTCATATGCCTGGTGCTTAGCACAGGGCCTCCCACATGGTAGAGGTGCTTAATAAATGCTGTTCATGTAACTTGAAACTGAGAAGGAAGACCTGGGGAAGACACTTCATCTTAGTGTTCAGGGGAGTTCCCTATACCAATAAAACTACAAGCTCCCTCTTGAGTCTTTCCGACTTGAAACCTGAGACAGTTCCAAGACTTTTACACATTTACATCTGGTCTTTGGAATGTGTGCAAACTAGACTGGAAGAGTTCTGAGGTTTCTCCCGATTCTGATATTCCCTGACTCCCAGCCCAGTACTTTTTTTAACAATCAGAATCTCAACAGAAGTGTAGCACAAATCTTTTATTTAGGAAAAAACATTTGTGTATAAGTTTGACTAGAAAGAGTAGAGTGTGTTTAGCCAGTTTGAGTTTTCTGGTATAGTTACTGTTTTAGATACAATAGCTATTGCAGACATTTTTTTTTTCAAGTCAAGGAGACTATTCTTTAAGAGGAAGGGCTTACTTACCATAAAGTTGTATTTCTCAAACCCATTTATGTATTAGTGCCTTTCAAAAGATATGGAAAAATTATTCAAATTCACAAATCTGTTCTTTTAAAAAAATCCCTTATGTATTGTATTATGAAGATTTCAAAGTGTGGTAACTATTAATATATTATGCATTCTATGAATCCCACACAAAAGAAATTATATATGACACCCCAGCATTCTAATTGTACATGAATAGCTTTAAATTTTGTTTTTACATGGAGACCTTTTGTATCCTCAATATTTTAAACCTAAATTTAATAATGTTGACAGCTTTTCATGTTAACAGAGAATAATTTTGTGATTGCTCATTTCTCTAGCTTTTTTGCTCTCTTTATGTACTTGTCCACCAATTTTTTTCTCTATTAAACTTCTCTGCTTGTTATTTGCTTTTCTGGGAACTTTAGTATCAAGAATATTTGACTATCTGTATGGGCTTCTTGCTAATCACAGTGTCCCCTAGTGATTTGTGAACTTTTCAGCCAAAGAGTGAACCTTCATTACTCCAGGATCTGTTTTGATGATCTCTTCTTGCACCAGGCCACTTTTGGTGCTCTGGGTTTCAACAAAGGTGTAAAACAGTTGGAATGATGAGAACTTGGCTGAGTCACAGACACTGTGGGAGCAATTAGCCCAAGGGCAGGAAGTGACTTCCAGAGTCTCACAATTGTTAATTGCATAGCTGGCAAGAGAAACTTAGCTTCCTTATTTGTGGGCTATTGATTTTTGTATTCTGTGTTAATCTCAAGAATTGAAAGAGGAGAGATTTAGTATAATCCATACCTGAAAAGTAATCCCCTGCAAAATTCAAAATAAAAATCACCCAGCTTTCTCTTGAATTCACTTGTGATCTTCCAAGACAGCTCATTTTGCTTTGAGATTTTTAGGAAGTTTTTTCTTATATTGAGTCAGTATCTTACCTTTCTGTGACTTCTGGTTGATGCTAGTTCTGCCCCTGAGCCAAGCTGAGGAAACCTGTAATCCTTCTGATTCTGAAAGGGAGCTGTCATATCAGCCATCTTTTCTGCTCCGAAGTATATATCTCCAGCCTTTTATTGAATCCCTATGTAGCAGGTTTTTTAGTCTCTTTACCATTCTGATCTTTTTCTGCATATTTGTGAGTTTATTATTCTCCTTCCTAACATGTGGTTTCTTGACCTGAATACATGACCTCCATGGCAGAATACAGTGGGATTCGGGTCCAATGCCTCTAATAGTTGACATGCTTCAAACAATCCAATAAGCTAGAGTGTATCTAAATACCTGAGAAGTGGACTAGTGGATTTACCCAGTTACAAGTTCCTTGTCATTTGGGGCAGGCAAGAAGGAGGAGTTCAGAAGAAAAAGCTAGAATATCAGTCTTAGATTCTTGAAGTGCTACCACTGAGATCATACAAGCCAGAGCTGGAGAGCCCTGTAACAGAGGCATAGAAACTTTCGTCCATGGTGCCAAGCAGAGGGCTATATACTGCAGCCTGCATGTGCCGTGCTCAGAACTCACCCCATGGGATTCTGGACCTGGGCTTTAGTCACAGCAGGTCATGCAGCTCCCAAAGACCATTCTGCTCTCTTCTTCCCACATGGCCCAGGGTGAAAACCTAAAGCCTGATATATTCTGGCTGCTTTCAGATTAAATGCCAGCCTAGAAGGCCCAGGAGTACTAGGGTTACTCCCTGAAAGTGTCATCTCCTGTGAAGACCAAGATAGAAACAATAATTTGTTTCTCCTTTAATTTATGAGAAATGACAAAATGACACTCAGCCTGAACAAATTAGGCCTTTTCAATGAAGAGGTAATCAGATCCGTATGATTTTAATCCCTGGAGCAATCCTTGGAGCAGCTTAAGTACATTCAAGCCCCCAAGAGGATCCTCTCCATGCCGGGTAATGTACTCAGTAATGGAAGAGTGCTGATGGCTTTCATTACCGCTCTTCCGTTAAGTAGAATTTCTCTGTTGCCTTTTAGAGACCAAACAGTTTCACTTAATTGCTTTAATGTTTCTTATTTTGTACTTCAAGAACCTGGACCAAGGGGCAATGTGAATTGCATCAGCATCATACTGTCCCCTGCCCTTGGAAAGTTGTTGGTCCAAAGCAGGCTCTGTCAGGGAAGAGAGCCAAGGACCTCACTAACTTAGATCTGTGAGAACTGACCAGCCAGCCCCTCTTCCTTCCAGGAGTTGGGTCATTGTCCCTGTGGCTCCTTAGTGTCCTCACAAGACTTATCTAAAACTATATAAAAGAATAAGGAGAGTTCCTGAGGCCTAAATCTCTGGGAATTAAGATGGGACATTCACACAGGCGGTGCACTCACAAAACAGGGAGAGATGGACATGACTGTGAGATCCCAAACTATTAAGTACAGAGCTTCTCTTTCCTATATGACATGTGGCCTCCTGCTTGATACTTTCTGGTCCCATCTGATTCAGATTTTAGGAACTGTGTACTTAGAGAGTTTTTCTGTAGTGACTCAGAGCCGAGTTCAAGCAGCAGAGAAAAACAAGAGGTTGGAGAGAGCTGCTGGTACATGACTTTAAGGCTCCTCGACACCACCCTCTCCATATCTATTTAATGCTCCAGTCGGGGTTTTAGGTAACTGACCTAATGTTCAGTATGCCATATGTTAAAATGGCCTCTTAGTGGCAAGACTTTTCTTTATTTTTAAACCCTTACCTTGGTTTTGGTTCCAAGGCAGATGAGCAGTAAGGGCTCAGCAGTGGGATTTAAATGATTTGCCCAGAGTCACACACTTGGGAAGTGTCTATACCCAGATTTGAACCCAGCACCTCCTGGCTCTCATCCACTGGGCCACTTTGCTACCCCAACTTTGCTTTATTTTTAACCAATTTTAGAAATGATTTCTTTTCCCCTCCCCCCCAAAAAACCAAACAGGAGATGGTCTAGGGATCAAAGACAAATAAATAAATAATAAATAAATGCTCAGCGGCAGTTGGCCCAAAGGAACACTACTGATGATTCAAGTCCCATATAGCCAGTCCTATCAATTGGCATGCTGCCAAAAAGTGGACCATCCACCCTCAGGGAGTCCTGCCAAGTAAGTCTTTCCTACCTGCCTGACAGTGGGCAGATATTGTGCTGCTGCAGTGCCCTGCCTTGTAGGCTCTTCTTTACACAGGGTGCTCCACATAAGCTCAAGGTATTCAAGTGCATGCCACTGTAGAGGGGGCAGGAGTACAATATTCTGTTTCTGCTTTAAACATTTTTAGAGGGATGACCATGAGGTACTTTCTCCTGCCTGACCTGGATGCTGCAACAAGGTTTGCAGAAATCTTTTTTACCTAGGTTTGCCTCATAAATGTGTGTGAATGATTTTCACTTCAAATTCCTTGGAAGCATCCCTAAACTGTTTGCTTTAAGCTTGCTTTCCATCAAGTGTTATAAAGACATTGCAAGGACTTTTGACAAGTACGTGTTTTGTAGAGTCTTCAGTGACTCAGTGGTGCAGTTGGTTTCAGTCTTTGTTATTTCCTCCTCACTTCACCTTTGCCTTTCTAGCTTTTAAAATTTAATTTTTAAATGTCTATTATTTACCTCTTCACACTCTCTTCAGCAATCTCAATCAGTCCCACAGCCACAGCGTCTTCTCCTTTACAGATGACTCCCAAAGCTCCTTTTTGATAACTCCCATGATCTCCCCAGCATCACCTTGGACTCAATCTTACATAGAACCGGGCTTATTCCTTTTCTCCTAATTCTTGAATTCTTGACAGTTTCTGTCCATTCATTCCTATTTCCTTTCAGAGTCAATCTGAACTAGACCATCTTCTGCCTCTTGACCATGCTCTGTGCTTTCCTCTCTTTAGACCTTTAATCCTGCCATTCTTAGTTCCTCTAAAGTTTCTCCCTAGCCCTCCCCTCTGATAAATTCCTGCACATTCTCTAGAATCCAGCTCAAAATGTCTCATTCATGAACATTCCTGATCTGTCTTCCCTCACTAACTTTCCATAGTAGTCCTTTTGGGGGATGTGAAATATCTTAAATTTTAGTTGTCTCTGTTGGTGTTTTAATTGCCCTATTAGACTGCAAGCTTCTTGAAAACATGGACTGTGTGTCTTCTTCCACCTCCAACCTCTTATGAGCACAGTGTTCTGCACACACTAAGCCTATGAGGAATTGAATTAAATAAGATTGAGATGAGTTTGTTTCTTCTAAGGAGGGGGGAAGAAAAGCTAAGAGGCCAGGGGAAGGGGATGCCCATCAGATCATTAGAAATCAGTAGTTGTCTATGAAGTACTATGACCTGTAGCATAATAGGTAGATCCTATTTAATGTGCCTATCCACTTTGTAGAATTAGAGCAGGCATTTGACTCAGTAAGAGAATGTTTTTACTCACACAACCACTAAAAGCTATTGAAAGGCTGTTTTAACTCCCCTTCTTTCTCTGTCCTTTCTCAATATCACTTCTTTCAGAATGATTTTGTTATTAATGTTGCAAAACAAAAAGCTTAGAAATGGCTTCTCAATTCTCACCTTTCTTTACTAGAGAAAAATACATATTCATATTTGCCTTATGGCTCATTATTTTATGGTTGAGCACCTAAGAGGACTATTTAAACTATCCGTGCCATCATGTAAGTCCAATTCAGGCTAAAAAAAGTTAGTTCCCTTCTATTATTGAGATCCAGATTTGTTAAACTCAGCTTCTTCTTGGTGTATCCCCAAAGCCTCTCCTCTCCAGATGCTTCCCTGTTTCTCCACTGGTTTATTTAGGGAGGGGTTGTACACCAGGGTCATGTTGTTGGTAAGCCTTTTTTGTTTTAGCCATTGCTTAGAACTAACTAAGTTTCTTTCTCCATCTCTGATCCACAGAAGGAAGTCGATGTGAAAGAAAGATCTGTTTTTGACATACCTATATTCACAGAAGAATTCCTCAACCACAGTAAAGGTGATTGCTTCTGCCTCCTGGCATTTGATTCTTCAGTTCTGTGGCTAGATAGTTGTCCTGAGGAAAGCAGGGGACTTCCTTCATATGGCCTCCCGGGGCTGTGAAAGCATTGCTAGCAAAGTCACTCTTCATCCTGTGAAAGCAAGCAGCTTCTTGTCTATCCCCTGACCTTTCCCATTCAGGGTGCTGTAGGAAAGCTGGGTTTGTACTCCAAAATATGTTTGAGTGTGAGTCAAAGGGAATAATAACAAAACAAACACCATAGGTTTTTTGAGGAGGCAGTGGAGCAGTGCTTATGTTCTCCTGCACACTGATTCCTATTTTCTCTGTTCACATAACTGGCCGGAATCGCTGTCTAGAAGGGATAATGAAATAAAGTCAAGTTAAACACATCTTAGTTCAGATCAGTTTTGCAGCAGCTTATGAAAGCCCCATCTGACTCCTCAAAAGTTTAATATCTCCTATCCTCCTGTTTTTCTGGGATTGTGTCCTGGGTGCCTTCAGCACGAGAAGCAGAGCTGCGACAGCTGCGTAAGTCCAACATGGAGTTTGAAGAGAGGAATGCAGCCCTCCAGAAGCACGTGGAAAGCATGCGCACAGCTGTGGAGAAGCTGGAGGTGGACGTGCTCCAGGAACGGAGCCGCAACACTGTCCTGCAGCAGCACTTGGAGACCTTGCGACAAGCCCTTACCAGCAGCTTTGCCGGGGTGCCATTACCTGGTAAGAGTGACACCTTGCCCACTTTGCCACTTCTGGGCTGAATGCTGCCATTGTTTTGGGGGGCTCTGCCTAGAGGAACACAAGCAGCAGAAGGATTGAAAACATACTCTGATGACATTTTTGCAGAAACTCACACCTTCTTGTAATTTTGGCTTCTGTATGTCCATGATGACTTCTGTAATTCCCTCCCTATTTCTGAACTTTTGGATCCTCAAAGAAGTCTAGATTTGAGTATGTAAATCCCAAATGGATAATTTCTCTGCATTGTTTTGGTTTAGGGATAATTGTTTATTCCTCAAACACTGAACTGTTTTCTTCCCTGTGGAATTGATTGCAGTGAAAGTTAGGTGGTGCTACTGGATATACTGTATTGCTCCTTTGTGCTCCCTTTCTTTGACTTTGTGGTGAAGACCCTAACTGGCTGTTGGGCTTAGTCATCTTCTCAAGACCAAAACATCTTGTCTAGTTCTAAGTCTTCCCTGTGGCATAGGCCACATCAGTGATTATTACTATTGTTACTGCCTTTATCTGGAATTTAGAGTCAATTGGTCAGTCACATTTTTTCGCATCTTTTTCCTCCTTTAGGAAGTGGAGAGACCCCCACAGTGGATACCATTGACTCATACATGAATAGACTGCACAGTATTATTCTAGCTAATCCCCAGGACAATGAAAACTTCATAGCCACAGTTCGAGAGGTTGTGAACAGGCTTGATCGCTAGTGACTCGTAAGTGTTCTCTTGTTTGTGATGTCAGCAGTAGTATCAGAATCACTGTATCAGCCTACCAAGGTGGGCTCACCCACATTACCATATGGAAAGATATTTGTAAAAGAAATTGAAGCCCAGAAAGCAGTTCTTTCCACATAGTATACAACCAGTTAAAGGAAGGAAAAACCAAACTTCTCCTTTGCCTTTTTTGTTGAATGTGCAATGACTGGTGTTGGAGGAAAAGTTTATATCCATACAGAATATATCTACCATGTAAACCTTTTTGCCCTTTCATATCTTGTATCTCATTCTTAAAATGGCAGCTCAGTTTAAGAGGTAGAACACACCCTGGAGTCAGGCAGACTTAAGTCCTTTTTGGTCCACATTTAGTAGCATCATGACCCTAAGCAAGTCACTGAACCACTTGTTCAGTGGCTGAATAGCAGGCTGGTTCTTTCTCTGAATAATGGGTCTAATTCTTGTCAGACCTGCCTCTCAGGCCTATACCGAGGATTAAGTGAGATCCTGTTTGAAAGTGCTGGGCAGAGTCCGAAAACTCTCATTTCTTAAAGAACGGCTAGTAAAGTTTTTTGTCAAATCACTGAATAAGAGCAGGGTGTCAACTTGGGGAGCTAGCTGACCTCTCAGGTCATAACAGTCATAGAAAGAGCACTAGGCTAGGAATCAATGGTCCTTAAGTCACATTCTGGCTTAGCTCCTTTCTGCCCTCAGTAGGTGAGTGAGGTTTTCTGAAAGTGTTTTCATTTGTCTAAAAGATCACAAGGTCATGTAGTAGGAAAGGGATGGGCTTCAAATCCCCATGTGCTACCTATATGCCAGGAAGCAGATTCCTTAATCCACCCCCCACAAGCCACCCCCAGATGTTCTTCTCTTCCATTGGACTAGGTTGTTTGTAAGGTTTCTCTGAGCTTCTAATTTTGTGATTCTTAGAATCCCCACATTTTCCAAATAGCCGTGGGAGGGGGAAGTCATTTGGCCCTGGTTACACAGATAAGAAGTCTCAGAGCACAAATTTGAACTCAAGGCTTCTGATTCCCCTTATAGCATGTCTCCCATTGTGCCACTAATGGAAGCCCTAGAATCGAGGGACCCTTTAACTAGTCTTCCAACAGCATGGCCAGGCTTTTAGTTCATTACCCTATTAAGTTATTCCAGATCTGCTGACATAAAAATAATTGAAGAGTCCTTGGGTCAGGCTACACACATAGTTGTCTAGATTTAATGGAAGCACACCTTAAACATCCACACTCAGTGGGGACCAGATCAGGAGTTAAAGTGAAAATTTTACTTTGCCATTTTCACACTAAGTCTTTATTACCATCTTACCAGGCATGTGGATCTACTCCATTTGCATGTATATGTAGCCCAATAGGGCTTGTGCCTGGAGTGGCATGAACATAAGAAAATAAAAATGCTGCTTATGTGTCTGATAGGGCACTGACTTGGCAAACGAAAAAGATAGGTGTGCCTGTCCTATCTGGCCATGCCCTGTGTTGGTAACCACACAGGGCAGTTTGTTATCCTTCACTGTCAGCTGGTCTTTGATGGGGAAAAGAGTTCGTGTCCTTCCAATAAGTAGCCAGATGGAACAGACTGTACTTTGAAGAGAGGGCCTGGGCTCCCTGTAGAACCAAGAAGTGGCATTATCACGACCGCTTATGAAGGGAACAGCTTGTAAATCCAAGCCTGGGATTTTCAGGAGCTCATCATCCTTCTCATTTTCACACAGTGTTTTCAATTAGCACACTTAGAAGCTTAAAAAGAGAGAGAGCTGGGAGGGATTGAGGTGGGAGATTCTGAAAAAAGGCAATAATTGATAGCATAGTCGCTCCTCAGGTCACTGTAGGGCAATTACTGTGGGACAGAAGGGGAGGTGACTTCTTGTTTAGATGGTGTTGCCAACAAGACAGCTACCCTATAAGTATGCCATAGAAAACCCAGAGCTTAATTTTGCAAGGTATTACCCACAGCTCTAGCCTACAGATATTTTGAGCTGAAAATATGAACTGTTAGACCACTCCAGATTCTTAGCCTCTGGCCACTCAAATATGACTAAGAATAGCTATCTCTACTCCCACCCCCACACCCCACCCCCAAATCTGTCAGATGAGACAATTACAAAGACTGTGATTAATTCTAGCTTGGCCTCATTATACAAATATGTACAGACAGCTAGGCCTGATGTCCCCAGCATTCATGGTGCAATTAATTACTCTGACACTAGCTTGGCAGAGGTTTCATCCACTATTAGGAGCTTGTGAGTGAAGGGCAGTTAATGGTGTGTAAGACCAGGCATGTCAGAGGATCAGAATGCCATAGCTGCAGAGATGCTGCTCTGTTGGCTCACTCCCTAACTTTACAAAGGTGGGAATTGGGGCCCAGAGAATGCAAATCATGAGTCTGTAAGGTTAGAGGCAGATTCAGGACCTGAACCCAGATCCCCAACACTTATTCCCATACCTTTTCAGCACCAGAAATTTGAGAAAGTACAGGGATCAACAAAGGAGTCTTTGCATCCTCTGCAAAGTGGGAGGTCAAGAGAAGTGATCTGAATAGACATTTATATCTGGTACTAAGACAACCACAAATGGCCATCCCCAGGAGAGATGGAAGGTTTCTGCAGGTTAGATAGGACCCAGCCCGCTGAGAGCTTACAGGTTTCCCAGGAGATGAGGCATCAAGGCAGAGAAGTACACTTGACAGAGGCATTGATATGACAGCAACAGGGAAGGTCTCAGGGAGAAGGCCATTAACAATGAGGGCTTCTGGGAGAGTGTAGCATTCCAGAGGGCAACCTCACTTGGTATATTTCCATAGACACAGAAAATAAGCATGACCTTGGCTATCATAGCAACTCATATTTCTATAACTCTTGAAGGTTCTAGAATGACATAAGAAAGAGCATGACCTGAGTAGGATAAACAAGTTTCTCTTCCTCTCCCTGTGCCTCAGTTTTCTCATCTGTAAATGGGAGTGATAACAGCAGTGCCAACCTCACCTGTGTGGTTGTCAGAATCAAAATGAAAGTGTCTGTGAAACACTTTGAAAACCTTAAGACATTGCTTCACTTACACTTGTAATTATTATTACTACAATTCACTTTTTCTCTATTATTCTTATGAATTTGGTGTAAGTATTATGCAGGTGAAGAAATTAAACCTCAGAGTTGACAATAATTTGCCCAAATTTATTGGTGCATGTCAGAGTCAGCATTCAAACCTAGGTCTCTTGACTCTGAGCTGGTGCTTTTTCCCTGTGTTACCCAGAGGTTAATCCTATGCGTGACACATTTTTTAGGCATACAGCCAAAATGGATGTATCGTCTGATGTCAGATGATTGGAATGGTAAATCTTTGTTGCCCATTCAGTACAGATTTCCCATAGTATTTCATGTGACTGTTTTTATTGGAATGCATGTTCATAGTTTTAGGTAGTACTTATTTTTAGATCATGTACACCCAACAAATTTCTCTGTATTCAGACAGAAGGGACATTTATAGTTGGAGAAAATTGGAGTTGGTATAGACTACACATTCCTTGGCCTGAAACACTACCCTAATTTTAGATCACTGGACTCAGTCCCTATTGGCAGCTTTTCTCTCATCATAAGTGACCTCAGACTGGCCTCTTTGATACCCTCACTGTCCTTGTGCAAAGGTAAGGTCATGCCACACTTAGAAATGCTGCCGTAAACACCTTGACACAAGTTACCTTGACAAGTTACCCGTGCCTTAGCCAATCCTCGAGACTCATTCAACTTTGTCCCTTCTTATTTATTTTCCCAGGAAAACAGGAAACCAGCCTCTTAGGCACAGAGCCCTGTCTTTTCCCAAGAGATGCTCACCCCTTTCTGTGTTATCCTTGGCTTTGTCCACAGGTGCTCTGGCTCCAAGATGTTCTGCAAGTGATTTCTGCTTGTGAGGAATCAGAAGCCATGATGGAAACAGACTGCCCAGGGGCAGAAAGAGGCTGCATTCATTCCAGCCTCTCCCACCCCTGGAAAGCCATAGGAACACCCTGAGGTGCGTTTGGAAGCCCCCTCCACTCCTCAGTCCTGTCTGAGGTTCTGAGAGCACTCAGGCACTCTCAGGGCCTCAGCTTCCTCTCATTTCAGTTTCTGTTGCAGAGAAAAGGCAAGATTCCTTCTGGGACCACAGTGAATGGGCTTTCCCCGCCCCTTCCACTTTTGTTTTTAAGCCATTAGGTGTCTTCCTCTCCCTGCATTCACCCTACCAAAGCCACCATCTGTCTCTGACATCCTTGCCCTTTGCCAGTCAGCGGTGCCCCACAGGAGAGCTTCTTCCCTTTTGCAGACACAATTTCCCTACTGCAACATGGAAACTATTGTTGTCCATCATTAGTGCCCTCTGTCTTCTGGCTGAAGTTGGATGGTCAGTTATTCTGCTCCCAGCCCTGTTTGAGCCATGGTTTCCTGTGTCTCTTTCCCGAGCATATGTAGTATTCCCAGGCCAGCAGGGCTCCTGCACCCCTTCTTTCATAGGAAGCACTGTGACCAAGGAGAAGGTTAGCAGAACATTGAGAATCAAGAAATCACTTGCCTTTTCCATTTAGTGTATTGAGAGTTGTCAACGTTTGATCTTTCATGGAAAGTGAGGATGTTTCTGTTTCTTTCATTTGTGCTGATTCACAGACTTGGATGAAAGACCCCTCATTTACAACATAGATTCTCTTACGCTGACAAATATGTACAAGAATTTCCCTTGCCTTCACCTTCCATCTGTAACCTTTAGAAAAACAAATTGATACAGAAGAGACAGCCTCCTGTTTTCTCCCCACAGTGATTTGTTTTTTAGCTGCAGACCAAGGAGATAAGGGTTTCCACCTGCTTCCCTCAGTCACTCACTGAAGCACAAGGAGTCAGGTGAATCTTGCCAGTGTTCTGTAGGGCATTTGGGAGGAAAGGTCTGTATAAGAGCTGCCACTGTGGTGCTCTCAGAGCCAGGGACACCCTGATCTCGTAGTTTCACTAGCTTGTCTTTCCAGTGGGTCCTTTGCTTGTCAGGTCTTCATGTCTTAAAAAAGAAGAGGCCCTCCACCTCTTGTACTTTTTTAGTTTGCATGGCATTAAGAGCCCTACTCATTGTGGCTTGGAAAAGCCCCCTACCAAGCAGCTTAGACTTCGTGTTCGTCCCTGTAAAAGACTGTGTCTGTTGTCTAAGGACCAACCTAGAAGCTGGCCACTTAGTGGTGAGTTCTCTAGCCATGGTAACCCAAATTATTTGGGAGCATTAGGATTCCCCATCCACACAATGCAGTTATTCAGTGATTAAAAGTGGAAGCCCATCATGGTCTAGTCTAGTCATGTAAACATTAGCCAGCTTTTAAATTTTGTGACAAGTAACTGATTGCTCCTCCCCTTCATACCTTTTGTCCCACTGTACGTGGTCTTGGTTCCATGCATGCCTTGTGTCTATTCTCAAATATAAATAAATAAGAGACTTCCTCCAAGGGGGTGACAGAAGCTTCATTAGAACTGTGAGCATTTCTTCAGGTACACAATCTTTCCCCACCTCTGGCCTCCTGGCAGTATTCCTCTCTAGCTTTCCAGCTTTGATTGTTGTGAAACCTCGTTAATAGTGCTTTTGTGACCCAGAGCAGCTGGCACTAAGGGCAGAGTTCATCACTGCTCCAATTAGGGATAAGATATGGGCATATGACAGTGGTGTGAAATGTTTACAGAATCACAGAGACTCACCACCAGAACCCCGCCATCCCCACACATAGGCTCAGAAGCTTCACCTGACTCTCAGATGGCCAGGATATAGCTCCTTGCTAACCAGTCAGGTACTTTAGAGCAAATTTCAATGTCCCTCTTCTTCCTCTTTATCCTCTCCCCCTCTAAGGAGCTCCATAAGATTACAGCAGAGCTTGAGCCCTGGTTTCTGTCTCCTGGTGACATAAATGTGACTGTTCTTATTAGGAAAACTTACTTCTGTTTTTGTTTTTTCTTGTCAAGATATGAATTGTCACCTTTTCCGTGTTACAGATTTTTCCTCATTGTTTAAAAAAAAACCAAGAAACAAAAAGACTCCTACAAGAGGCAGCTTTGGGGGCAGGGAGTCAAAAAAAAGATGTTTTCTGAAGTGAAGAAAAAAGTCTGTGTGTCTGTAACTCTGTCTGGAGTGGCTGAAATGCTAAGTCTTCTGTACAAGTGTCTTTGTAATTATGCTTCTAGATTTTCTTTGTTTTGTTCATTAGAAATTGATGTGCTTGCTTGACATTTGTTTCATTAAAACTTTTCAACATTGAATCTATTTTGATTACATCTTAACTTGCATTTTAATGAATGAAATCCTACCAGTGCTGCCTTTTGTCTGAGACTTTGTCAACTTTACATTAATCACCAGCACTGTTGAGGTTTCAAAATTAGTAATGCATTCATTTTTTCAGTTGCCTATTCAAAGGGTATCTTAACCTGTTGGTGAATTCTGTTTCTTTTCATATATATTATAGTAACATGGTGAGCTATAATTCCCTTAGCACTGGCAGTAACACTCCAGAGTCAAGCTGGAATAAGCTGATGACTAGATACAGCCTCCATGGCCAGAATTCTTTTGACAAAGAAGAGAGGGTATTTAAGACACCTGCTTCTTTGAAAGCACTGGGCTAAACAAGTTTCTGTGAGGAATTCATGGCCAGTTTTCACATGGGTGTTTCTGGGAATAAAGTCTAATCCTAGGTTCTGCTCAGTTTGGGGGCCTACATCCAAGTCCTCTCTGGGCCTGAGATCCCACCTGCACCACATTTGCCCTCATCTTGCTTGCCTCAGAGCCTTGTCCAGAGTATATTCGATAAAGAGGGCATTCAGTAAGCATTTTGAAAACAAAAGACTGTACAGGTCTAAGGTCAGTTAGTAGTGGTCAGCTGTCTTTTTCAGCATCTACTACACTGCCTCTTGCTCTCTGCTAACCTAGTCCCAGAATGGAAGGCAGTGTGGGCTGGTGGGAAAAGAATATGGTAACAAGGGGACCAGTCTTCATTTAGTCTCTGTAGGCCTCAGTTGCCTCACCTGAAACAGGAAAGGCTTTGCGCCCTACACTCTCCCAGCTGTAAATCCTGTGCTTTCAGTGAAGGCGACATTGGGTGTGTCGAGCTGTTTGCTTGTTGACTGCTGGCAAGTTCGGAATGCCCCCACACACCTGCACAGCTAACAAATAGCCTTTGTGTGACATTGCCTTCAAAAACCCATGAGGAGTTCATCATTCAAGGCAGAAGGCCAGCTTCCCTCTGAGTTGGTGTTTCCAGCCACCCATCAACAGCTGGTGGCCAGTAATGTTTGGTTTAAAATCAACACAAACAAGCAGTAACATTTCCGCCAGTTGTTCCCCTGCTTTCTCTGACTGCTCTGCAGCTGTTGAATTAAAACACGGTGATAATGCTCCTCCCTAGATGGGGGAGATTGGAATAGGCTTTGCTACTTCCTATTCCTGAAGCCGGATTTCCTGTCAAAAGGGGAGGAGATTCTAATCTTTTTTTTTTTTTAATGAGTTCCCTGATACACACTTTAGATGACCCTTTAAAATAAATGTGCCGTGCCTTATAAGAAAGCAGGATAAGACAATTGAGGCCCAAGTAACAGTTCTTAATGTACTTTCCCTCTCATACATCTTCCCTTTTATGTTTGGTTTATTGAGAATTTGTGTCTATTTTCCTTGAATACATTTGCTGACAGCAGATATCTCAGTTCTATTAATGCTGCAGTTCCCTGATGGTAGGGGATCGGCAAAGATGCTGGAAGTAGTTAAGAAGGCATATTGGAGAGTATGTTCAACACTGGGTCAGAGACTAGGTCTTGCCTGCATCAGTGGGGTACAGAACAGATCGTTTCTCTGTCTGTATATCAGTGTGTGAAATCAGGGCCATCAGCATTAAGTATCTGCAGTGCCAGGCACTCTAAGCACAGGGGGCACAAGTAAACAAAAAACTACCACCCACAAAAGAAAAAAGAAATCCAATCCCTGTTCTCACAGACCTCACAGTCTAAGGGAGGAACTCACAACAGAAAGGTGTGTGAATCTGTACAGTGAAAAGTAGAACCATAACTTTCTCTTCCCTTAGGATTCCTGTCTCCCTGGCTACTACTTAGGAAGCAGCCTCATTCATGCATGCTTCATGGATTCTCTGCACTTGGAATAAAGGCTTCAAAGTAAATAAATAGTAGGTGGGAGTTAAGTAAGACTTCAAAGGCATTACTTCAGTGGTTGGAGTGAAATCTCAGCCTAATCTAAGCCATCTTTGTGGAGGGGGCAGGTTTGGAAGAATTGATCACTCTCCTGGAAGACAAGCAATAGAGAGAGGCCACTTGGGATCATGGAAGGAACAAGCGTGGGTGTGGTGTCACCTCGTCCCAGCTCCGCCACTGAAGAAGTAACCCAGGGACTTGAGGCAGGTCACTTCCTTGGGCTGGGCCTTGGCCTCTTGTCTTCTTATCCTTGGGATGGACTGGGAGGGCCCCTCTTTGTCCTTCAGGGCTGTGAATCTGTGAGAATTAAAGACTAACCTTAGAGATGGAAACAAGCTTATTTGTCAGTATTACCGAGAGGCAGCATAACCCAGGCCAGCGTTGGCACAAGAAAGTCCTACCTGATTTCAACATTAGTAGAGGGAGTTTGCATCCTGGGAAGTAACTAAATCAATAAAAACAGCAGCATCGCTCACATTTAGGCCACACTTTGACATTTCCAAGCCCTTTCCTCAAGATTGTCTGGTGAGGGGTGATGCTGGCATCTTGGTGTCCATTTTACAGAAGCTAAGGCCCAGAGGTAAGTCGTAACCTGCCTCGTGGTTCCATATTAGAATCATAGGCAAATGCCTTGGTCTCCAGAGGAAGAGGTCTCTGAATCTCAGGCTTCTCTCTGAACTGTAAAGTCAAGTTAGACACTGAAGACTTGAAATCTAGCCTCTTCGTGTACTATCAGCTGCCACAGAGCAACAGGCTGCATTTGTGTGTGTATAAAATCTCTCCGTGTCTCAGAGCTTGGAAAATCTCAGGACAGCTAATAGGAAGCTAATGCTAAAGCAATTTGACTGAAAATGTGTTTGGAATCACATAGTGAGGAGGAAAAGCAAGCCATGTGGCCAGCCCAGCCCAGCCCAACGGATTTGCAGAGTCAGCACGTGGTTTCCTGCTAAGGGAGCCTCTTAATGCTATCTTCAAGGAGGAAGAGAGATGAAAAGCAGCCAGGTCCCAGCAGTAATGGGTGCAAAGATACAATAAAAACCCATTACAGTTTTCTGGGAGTTGTGAAGATGAGAGAGGATATGGAGGGAGAATGTACAAACAAAAATCGAGGGTTTTTTAAATCACATTTTTATATTAAAAACAGTAACATTTTGTAAGGACCGAAGTGTTCCCTGAATACTTAGCTTGTCCCAAATCTCAGGCAACATAGCATTAGTGGAAGGAGTACTAATTAGATTCAATCAGGGAAATGATCTCTCTGGACCACAATTACCTCAATTTCCTCATCTGGAGAATGGGCACCCAGGGACAGGTAGGAGGATTGAATGGTACATGATCACTAAGGTTCCTTCCAGCCCTAACTTTTATGATCTTTTTCCACGTGCAGATGATTACACCTTCCTCAGAGTAGTCAGGATTCTTCCGACACTCCTTCATCTATCCCTCCTATCTTCAGTGGAGGGCACAAATAAAAAAAAAAGAGTCCCAGGGCCCATGTAACAGGGATAAATGGAATCCTTGTCAGAGAAAGGTAATAACTCAATACTTTCAATGCCTCCATGATTTCAGTGTGGGACCTCCCTCATTTTCAGCCCAAGCTCCTTAGTTGACAGTTAAAGAAACTGAGGCCCAGAGAGGTCATGACTTGCCCCAGGTCACACGGTAAATGGCAAGTCCATCACTTTATTAGACATGTGACTTTTTATTATTTCCCAAAGCTCATGAAACAGAGACAAGCAAAAACCCTTTGAAGTCGGAGAGGCAGGCCAAGCTGGCTTGAGAGCTAAAGCCTGTGCTATACCTTAAAGGCAGTAGAAATGCCCAAACAGCCCCCTTCCTGAATAAACGCTCTAGAAACCTTTACTAGGGTAACCTGACAGTGGCATCCGTCTTCCACCTTGTTGCCCAATTTCCCAGCAACCAACCCAACTGGCTTGACCATGTTTCTTAATTCTGTGATCCTGATATAACTTGACTAGCACCTGCTGATTGGTTGACCAAGTGTCATTTCAGTATTGGTTCGAACCACTCATAAACCCAGTGATCCAGGATACTGGAGTGAGAACGTGCTATCAGACAAAAACTTTGGGGGAAACTGGAAAGTAGTTTGGTAGAAAGTAGTCATAGAGCAACATCTCACCCTATATACCAAGACTAGCGTCAAATGGGTGCAGGTCATAAAGAGTGGTGTGACATGAGCAAATTTATGGAGCATAGAAGAAATTGCCTGTCATATCTATAGAGGAAGAGTTTATGGCCAAACGAGATAGGTATACAGGAGGTAAAATGGATAATTTTTTTTAAACCCTTACTTTCTATCTTAGAAGAATGGTAAGGACCAGGCAATGGGGGTTGTGACTTGTTCAGGGTCACACAGCTAGGGAGTGTGTGAGGCCAGATTTGAATCCAGGACCTCCCATTCTGGGCCTGGCTCTCAATCTCCCGAGCCACCCAGCTGCCCTCAAATGGAATATTTTGATTACATAAAAGTTTTGCTCAAAGTTAAGCCAATTCAACTGAAATGAGAAGAAAAGCAGGATAGTAGGGAAGTAGGATAGTAGAACTTATTTATAGCAAGTTCTCTGATAAAGGAATCATTTCTAAAACATGTAGGGAACAGAGTCAAATTCACAAGGAATTAAGAGCTATTCCCCAATTGATAAATGATCAAAGGATATCAGTTTTTAGAGGAAGAAATCCAAACTCAGTAAAAAAAAAAAAAAAAAAAAAAAACCTAAATCACTGATAGATAAATGCAAATTAAAACACCTGGCTAAGAAGACAAGAAAAAGTGACATGCTTGTGGAAATATGAGAAAATAGGTACACTAATGCACCATTGCTAGAGAATGAAATGACAGACCACTCTAGTACCTTTGCCAAAGAAAACTCAAATGGGATCATGAAGAGTCAGACACAGCTGAACAACAAAGCACTATTGTTGTCACCAAGAACTACTTCAACCATTCAGGAAAACAATTTAGAATTGTGCCCCCCAAAACTACTAAACCATGTATAACCTTAGACCCAGTAGTACCACTTCTAGTCCATCCCAAAAAGAGCAATGAAAGGGGAAAAGGGCCCACGTGTACACAACAAGCCGCTCTTTTTGTGATAGCAAAAACGGAAACTAAGGGATGCCTCTCAATTGGGGAATGGTTAAACAAGTTACAGGATATGAATGCAATGAAATGCTATTTTGCTATAATAAATGAAAAGAAGGATGGTTTCAGAAAAATCTGGGAAACCTTAACTGATGCAAAGTGAAGTGAAAAGAACCAGGAGAACAATGTATACAGTAATAACAATATTGTAAAGATAAACTTTGAAAGTACCAATTGACTACCCTGATCGACATCATGACCAAACACAATTCCAAAGGACTCGTGTTGAGTCATACTGCCCACCTGCATTTAGAGAACTGATGGGACTCAGAGGGCAGAGTAAAGAATATTTTCTTTCTTTTTTGTGGGTTTTGGGGGTGGGGAAGATATGATTAATATGAAAACTTATTTTGCTTGACTACATAATTTCCAATGACCGGTAGAGGGAGAAGGAGAAAATTGGAACTGAAAAATAAAATGGAATTAAAAAAAACACAAACCATGATTCAGCTCTTAAAGTGGCAAGGGTTCAAGCCACTTGGTCACAATCCACGATCCTAATAAGGAGGAAGACCACGGGCCCTTTACCACTTTCCATGCTGCTATGCCTTCCAGATCCCTGGACATTACCATCTGAACTCTCACTTCATTCCTAAATCAGGCTTTTCTATTGACCTTTCAGCCGAGTCTTCCTATTGGTGTTGACTCCCCCCAATTAGAATATGAGCTCCTTGAGAGCAAATATTCAGAGCATTCTATTTGTATCTCCTTTGTTGCTTAGCATAACCGTTTAGCACATGGTGAACACTTACTAAGTACTTTTTCATTCATTGTTCAACATTCAAGGACTCTTGTCTACAATTTCGGAGAGGGAGCCATCCATCTCTAAAGAAGATTGCCAAACACTCACTAGGACTTAAACTAGAATTTTCCCTCCTGTTTAGCACCAATTTTACAGCACAGTAATAGGAATATTTACCAGGCATTTTTGAGAAATGAATGCAGGTCGTAGGATCTTCAGTGCAATTGTAAAAGGTACATTAGCCACTTAGAGTGAATGAAGTATACATTAGAGAAGAAGGCGAACTATGCAAATGGAGGAATTTTACTGTAGAAAGAGAAGGCTGACCCAAGGCTAAGTGGGTCCAGGATTAATCATGTCTTGATCTTATGTATAAGGCAAAGGATCTTTTTAAAATATCATTATCTTTTAGAGAGTAAGGATTTTTCTGCAGGATATGTTGAAATGGGCTTAAAGGTATTTAACAGATACAAGGACCATCATTAAAAGTGGTAACTGCTACATACTCAGAGACCAGAGCTACCAGGGACTTTGCAAACTGATTCAAAATGGGCTTCCAATAGCAGAAAGAAAGAGAGAGGAGAAAGAAAGAAAGTGTCTAACACACTACAATCATGTATCAGGGATATATGGATCAATAATGGTCAATGGTCTACACTCAAAGTTTGGTAGGGGAGCTAATACATATGTTGGACCTTTTATGAGAGTTAATAAACAGTAAATTCTTACAATGTACCAAGCTAAAGGGGAAAGACAACATGAAACAAAAATGTACAAACAAACTACACATAAGATAAGTAGGAAATAATCACCATAGGGAAGGCACTAGAATTAAAGAGGGATTGGGCAAAGCTTCCTATAGAGATGGGATTTGAGCCAGGACTTAAAGGAAACCAGGAGGCAGGAATAAGAAGAGAAGGCATTTGTGAAGAGCTCACCAATAACCTTGGAGAGAACAGTATGATAAAAGTCAAGAGAGGTTAAAAGATCTTTGGGGGTTCAGAGGAAGCAGATTAATTTCCTATTTGGGAATTATGACTAAGAAAGGAAAAGAAGCAGCATTAGATTGGAGTCATAGGTTTGAATCAAATGCTTCTTTCCTATGTCTATAGGTCATTTACCTCCCCTAAGACTCAGTTTCCTCTTGTTGAATGAAAATGGATGGATTAAGAGAATCTCAAAAGCCCCTTCCAGGCCTAATATCCTGTGTTCCAACCATAAATTCATGCAGATTAGGGGGAATCAATAGGTTATGTATTGCAAGAAAATTTTAATTTCCTGGAGAATAGAGGAAATTTTTATCCAGAAAGTGTTAAACAGAAGGGATGAAAAGTAGACCTTGAGTTGCTGTTGTTTGTCCTTTGTTTTTGAAGAGAATCAGTGATATCATGGGGTGATGTCTTGACTTATGCATGATTTGGATTCAAGTGAAGCAGAGTTGTATAAAGTCATCAGCCTCACTGTCTTTCCCAGTCATTGAAATCAAATGGCCAGACTGCTTCAGTTGCCATCATGGTGGTTGGAACAAACTGTTCTCATCTGTCCATTCTAACTGGGAGAAGTCTCCACATGCTTGGGATAGACAACCCCCTCTAAATTGATGGACCTGGTGTTTTGGATCAAGTACCTTCCAAAAGCAGTAAAATAACTTAAGACTGATGAAAACCAACTGCAAAAGGGAAATGGGCTTAAGGGACCTACTTCAATATTTGTAGCCTTGGGGAGTGATGTGGCCTCAGCCTCTGTTTCACTTTATCCCAAAACCTGTGACAGAAATGGCAATGGAACAAAAATCATGTCCTCCTGCCCTCAGAGCACTGGCCAGAACTGGTAACTAGAGAAAAAAGGTCCAGAGAGGATTGCCGTGACCCCAGAGAGGGCTCTTGAGGTTGGACTTCTATTGTAAGGAGAAGGTGAACAAGAAAAGATTCCAGAACCCCAGAGGCTTATCCTTGTCTTGCACTATCAGTATAACAAAACTGGGGAGACATGAGGATTGGCCTAAAACTAGGAAGAGAGAAGAGTTATCCACTATACCTTTGACCAGAAGAGAGCAGCAGACCACGATGTGGGTTTGGGAGACAACAGAGCCCTCATTGCCGAGAAGCCCTCATGTGTGGGCATATAAGTGCCTGGGGATTAATGTATAACTTTTTAATTACAACAGCATGGTATAGTGGATAGAGAGAGCACTAGATTGGGAGTTAGGAGGCCTAGGGTCACGTCCCAGTTCTGCAGTCTTCTACTTGTGTGATTTTGGATAAATCGTTTAATTTCTCCGGGTTTCCGTTCCCTCGTCTGGCCAGTGAAGGATTGGACCACGTATTCTCAAAGGTCCCTTCCAATTCTAAATCCCTTTAGGAGCTTGTCGTTGTTACTTCAAGTCATAGGATTTAGAAGGGCAAGAGATTGTAGAGATCATCTAGTTCCACCCAAACATTTTATAAATGGGAAAACTGTTAGGGGAAATCGATTTCCGTCTCCCTGAGTGTTGCATGGGTTCATTTTCCCAGGGTTCCCATATCGGCACCATGAGCCAAGAGAGCATGAAAATCCTTCAGATTTACTCGTGGCCTTCACGGCAAAGGGGTCCTTGACACAAAGATCAGATCCCAAATGGTAGCGCTGGTCAACAAAACAAAATTGCATGTGAATAAAGAGAAAGTAGACCTCCCTCATTCCCCCCCTCGAAGGAGCCAAGAATTCATTTGAAATCAGGCCAGCTGCATCCTTCACCTTGTTCCACGAAGAAAAAAACACCACCGGAATAAAATAAGACCACCCTCTCCTTTCTAAGCCAGCTCTTTACAGAAGTGACTCTTCCAGTTTGAGCTTTTCTGTATAGGATTCAGTCCCATGTTTTGTACCACCCTACACGACTCCTTCCCCCTATTCGATGCTTCTGGCTTCTGCTTGAAATCCCAAGAGGCAGGAAGCAGCAGACTGATGCCCCAGAGGCTAAGATGCTTTGAGATACCAGAGCCAAGACTTGTTGGGCCCCACATCTGCCTTTTGGGGGGCAAACATAAAGGAAGCTCCAACCTCTGAGCAAATAATTCTCCATCTTGCACTAGCAGCGGCACCAAACAAGTGAATTCATTGTGTTCTCGGGTATAAATATTGATTCCTGGTGGTGTTAACACTCTGTTCATAAAAGACTGTAACATATTTCTCTCTCAACATATTAGACGGATGTGTTTAGCCAAGAGAACTACAGATTGCTGGCTTAGATGGGAAAATGTGGACATTTAAATGCATTCAGCTTTCTTAAACCTATATAGCCACGGCAGAATAGCAACCAGGGGGATACAGGGTCCCCTTTCCAGCTCCAACCCCTCTTTCACTGTCATCCCTCCCACTTGAAGGATTTTAGTCCAGAGGGAATCCTAGAGATGAAGTGTAACCTCATTGCAGAGAGTAGGAAACTGAGGCCCAGTGAGAAGCTGAGCTCCCCAAAGTCACTAGAAGATAAGGCAGAGGCGTTTGCAGTTATCTGTGCCAAACTAGAAAGACCTGGGTTCTAGTCCCAGCTCTGGCCATTACTGCCTCGAAGACCTTAGACAGGTCACCTCTGTTGGTTTCAATGGCCTCCTCTGAAAAATGGCCTCCCAGCCTCCTCCCAGTTCTAAATCTATGAACCTCCTGGTGTAATGAAAGCCGTTAGACTTGGAGACAGAAAAGCCTCCCTTCAAATTCTAGCTCCAAAATATGCTACTTATGTTGACCCACATGAGCAAGTCACTAAACCCCTTAAGGTTCTGTTTCTTCCTCTGTAAAATGGGCATATTACACCGATTAGGGCTATTGTGAAGATCAAATGAATGGATGCCTAGAAAGTGCTTTGTAGATTTAAATGCTAGTTTATTATTATTATAATTATTATAATTATTGCTGTTTATGATAGCTTTAGAAGTCATGCAGAACGTAAAGTCAGAAAACCTGGGTTCAAATCCCACCTCCAGCATTGCCTATATGTCTTTAGGCAAGTCATATTCTCTACATCTCAGTTTCCTCATCTACATCATGAGCAAATCTGCACCAGAAGAGTTCGAGGTGCCCTCCCTGTGTTGCTCATGCTAGAAGAGCTGGAACTTAAGCATCATCTATATGTCTTACCTCCCCCAACCCCCCCCCCCCCCATTTAAAGGAAGCCAAAGGTTCTATTGGGCATGTGACTTGTCCAAGGTCGCCCAGGTAGTAAGTATCGGAGCTGACACGAGCCCTGCCTCTTGGATTCCGCGCCTGGCCCTGGAAGGAGATGCTCTCCGGCTGCCCCCGCCCTGGTCCCCAGAGCCCTAGGAAAGAAGCTTCGAGAAGGGGCACGTTCTCTTTGGGAGCAGATCCGAGGGGCCCTGCCCCCTTGGGTGCCTTCTCCTGCTGCGGGAAGGAAGGGCAAAGGGTTAAAGCCCGAGGTGGTCCCTCCCACCCTCCCAAGCGCTTCCTCTGCCCCAGAAAAAGGCAGCTTCCACCCGGCCCTCCTGGGCTGGGACAGGCAAATTCCTCACATTCCAGCAGTGCTCTGGAGGGGGAAATGGAGCCGATGGGAAAGTGGAATTTGGTGTGCACCAGCGAGCTGCGCGCGCCACCCACACCCACGCGCACCGGGCAGACCGTTCCACACAAATGTGGTAAAATGCCCATTTCCAGATGTGTGCAAAGCTGCTGGCTCAGGCAGGAGAGCCCGCGCCCTCTACTGCCCGTCTCTGGCAGCGCCGCCGCGGTGGGAGAAAGCCGGGCTCGCCGGCCCCCTGCTAGGGAACGACTTTCCTAGAAACTGGAAGCCGAAGCCTTTGTCCCTTCTACGCGAGTCAAGGCAGGGGTGGAAACGCAGAAACTCTCGTTTATTCCACATCCGCCCTCCCTCCCTCATGGACCGTGGCCCAGCCGAAGAGAAGGACTGGCCCAAGGTCACAGACGCCGAGGGATGACAGGATGAGCCCCGGTGCCGGAGCACCAGGCACCAAGCCCTGGGATCTGTCCTGCCCGGGCGATTCTCTCTGCTCACCTCATTTTCTCCTCCATTTCAAGGGGTAGGAAAACCCCAAAGTAGGTTCCAATCCTGATTCTGCCTCATGGTTTTGGGGTCACCACCTTGGGCAAGTCACTGCCCCTCTAGGTCTGTTTTCTTTTTTTTAATGAAGGAAGAGGGCCACTGGGTGGCTCAATGGATGGAGTGCGGGTCTAGAAATGGGAGGTCATGGGTTCAAAACTGACCTCAGGCACTGGGTGACCCTGGGCAAGTCCCTTTACCCCCATTGCCTAGCCCTTACCACTCTTCTGCCTTGGAACTAATACATTGTATTGATTCTAAGACAGAAAGGGAAGGGTTTGGAAAAAGCATGGTGAGCCATTAGAATGCTTCTTAAAGGGAACATTGGGGAAAAAACCCAAAAAAGCATGGCAAGCCATTAGAATACTTCTTAAAGGGGACATACAAAACTGTTGAGCATCAACACAAGGGGTAAGTAAGGGTTTTTAAAAAATTAATTTAAATTTAAATTTAAATTTAAAAAATAAATGCCGGACTGGAGCTAGTTTATCTTGGTACCTCTAAATCGTTTGACAGAGGTTTATAATAAAATCCTGGCCTCCTGTACTGTCGACTGTCCAAGTTCCCTGAGAGGAGAGGGAAAAAAAAGGAAAGCTGCCTTTCATGCTTGAGAAGCTGGCCAACGTGCCTCTGGGAGAACTGAAACAATAGGGGCAACTTGCCCAAATGGAGATTGCATTGCATCCCTTCTCCTCTCCCCCCAAAAACCTTGCCTGGGAATGCAAGTCAGAAGATCCCAGGCTCCCCCGTCTACAGTGGGGTGGAAGCTAGACAATAATTCACCCTTCAGCAGTTCAGCATCTCCAACACCCTGCTTCCCAGGGAAGGAAAAAAAAAAAAAAAAAGAGTTGGCACCAACACAGGTTCCCGGCTCAGTTTACAAGCTTACACCACAATGCCCCACCTTTGGCTCTCTCATACAGACAATGAAAAGGCAATGACTTCTTTCCTGGGGCTGCCCATGAAACCGATTTCAGAAGCAGAGAATCAGCTTTCTCATCCCTACTTTCTCGCCTCCCATGCTTGGCCCAGGGATACTGGAGCCATTATGCTCTACCCAGGGTCCCCTTACTCTGCAGCATCCAGAAGCTACCCCAGATTTAAGACACTGCTTATCCCAGCATCCACTCAAAATCATTGCTGATGAGCCCCTCCCAATGGGTTTGCTTTTACCAGCCAACTGGAAGGGATATTTTAGATGTATGTTTGTTATACATTTGTATGTTGTACACATGTATATTTTAGATGTATGTTTATTATACATATATACACATGTGTATATGGCATGTATATATTATGCATAGGTGTATTTTAGATGTATGTTATACATGTGTGTATGTATACACAATGTATGTGATATGTATATATTATGCACATGTATATTATATTATACATATATTTTTTTAGATATGGATGTTTAACAGCATAATAAGATAAGCAATGAGAAAAAATTCCCTGTATGCTCATGGAGAATATAGTTCTTCATGGGTTGCCATGCCATGAATGTCATGAATACGTAAATGCTCATGGAAGCGACACAAGTAGGAAGACACACATGGGAGGGAAGGAAGAAGGAAGAAGGAAGGAACGTAGTCATTTCATGGCTGATGTAACTCACCCTTCCAATATCAAATCTACTGATATCTATCTTTTAGTGGCACATTTGTGGTGTCTTTCCTCTTCCCTGGGTAGTTGCCAGTCTGAGGATTGAAGAATTGTTTTCCACTACCTGGAAAACTGGTCCATAGTCCATCCAAGAACATTTCCTACTATCTGATACACTGTAGTGACCAGTAAGCCTCTCCCTGACAAGGAAGGCTAGATCTTTTAGCAAATAGCTGAGGGCTCTAAGCTATATGCCCAGCTAAGTAGCCTTGAACAAAAAGCCCAACGACTGGAACATCCTGTGGCTGATTGCATATTTTTGAACATTTTTTTTTTTAGTAATGCCAACCCAAAATCCCTTGTTCAAGCCAACTCCAGTATTGAAAAATTCCTTTTAACTCCCATTAAATTTTGGCTTTTCAATCTGAATCTCCCAAATCAATAAGAGAGACTCCATCCAACAAAAGCCCACCAGAGCCATGATGGCTAGGATAAAAGGATTCATCTGAGCTCCCATAATGCTTTCTGATTAGCATGCATAGGACACTAAGAGCAAGAACAAAAGGACTAAGTGACACTAACTAGACATTTCTATGTTTCTTATGATTAGCAGCCAGTCACCTAACCTCTGACTTGGGTTGCATTCTGGTCACCACCAACCTCACTGTTCTCTCTATTGTGGAATCTAATGGAAATCAAATGTAATGGAAAGAGTCATGGCCGTTGAGTCTAGTCTTGGCCCTTGCCCATGTTAGCTTTATGGTGCTGGGTGACTACTTCAATCTCCTAAACTGTAGGATGGGAGAAATAATCACACTATCTACATCACCTTCAGGAAAGTTTTCCTTCAGTGCCTCGTCATGGCATGAGATTGATCCAAGGCTCTTAAAGCCTATGCCAGCAAAGCACAACTCTTTTTTTTTTTAATTTAATTAATTAATTTAGAATATTTTTCCATGGTTCCATGATTCATGTTCTTTTCCTCCCCTCCTCCCAACCCCCTCCCATAGCCAATGAGCAATTCCACTGGGTTTTACATGTGTCATTAATCAAGACCTATTTCCATATTTTTAATATTTGCACTAGAGTGATCATTTAGAGTCTACATCCCCACTCATATCCCCATCAACCCATGTGATCCAGCAGTTGTTTTTCTTCTGTGTTTCTGCTCCCACAGTTCTTCCTCTGGATGTGGAGAGCATCTTTCTCATAAGTTCCTCAGAATTGTCCTGGATCATTGCATTGCTGCTAGTAGAGAAGTCCATTAAATTCAATTGTGCCACTGTGTATCCGTCTCTGTGTACAGTGTTCTCCTGGCTTTGCTCCTTTCGCTCTGCATCAGTTCCTGGAGGTCTTTCCAGTTCACATGGAATTCCTCCAGTTCATTATTCCTTTGAGCACAATAGTATTCCATCACCAACAGATACCACAGTTTGTTCAGCCATTCCCCAATTGAAGGGCATCCCCTCATTTTCCAATTTTTGGCACCACAAAAAGCACAGCTATAAATATTTTTGTTCAAGTCTTTTTCCCTATGATCTCTTTGGGGTACAAACCCAGCAGTGGTATGGCTGGATCAAAGAGCAGGCAGTCAAAGCACAACTCTTGACAGATTCTGCCAGACTAAAAAAAAACGGACCATAGGACTCACCAGCTGTTGTTGGGAGACCAACCAAGCCAAGTCATCACTAACTTGGCCTCGGGGCAATGGGTTTTTCAGCCACAGTAACTCACCACCCACTGAGGCACAAGGAAGGTGGCAATTGAAGTTGCTGGAAGGAGACACCCAAAGCAATAACGTCAGAGCTTCTTGAAGAAACCAAGCACTCATTAGGTGACTACAATTGTTACGATGGAAAGAGAAATGACTGGCTCTGGAGTCAGCAGATCTGGGTTTTTCTCCTGTTTTTTGTTTTTAACCTGCATGAACTTGAGCAAGTTACTCAACATGCTTGACCCTCTTTTTCCATATTTCTAGAAGGAAAGGGCTGTACCACTATTAACTACAACAATAACAATAATAGCTAGAATTTACTCAGTGCTTTAAGGTTTGCAAGGTTCTCTCATTTGACTCTACGACCTCTGAATATTTAACTCACAAAGTGTTTGTGGCCAAAGGCACTCTGTAAACCTTAAGTATTCCAGAAATAGAGCTATGGTGATTTTTTACGGATGAAGAAACAGAAAAACTGAGGCCAGCAAGTGGCAAAGCTTTGGGATCTGGAGCTAAGAGGGCATCATCATCATACTAGGCGCTGTTGACACCAAGGCAAAAATGAAAATAGTCCCTGCCCTCGGGGAGCTTACATTCTATTAGGGTAAACGGCACCTACACATATAAGTATGTACAAAATAAATGCCTTGTGTATGTTGTGAGGAGAGCACATTAGACACCTTAATGCACTTCTGAAACTGGAGCTGTTAGAGCCTGGCAGAAAAAGAGAAGCTTGGACCTGGAGCCAGAAAGAAGACGGGTTCAAATCAGACACACTGGATGGCCGTGGGCAAGTCCCTGGGGCCACAGAAGTAGTGCTGGAAGGGACTTCTGATGGCACTTTGGGTTCCCAGAGCCTAGCCCAGTGCCTTTCTCGTGTCCAGATCCCATTTGGACATAGCACCCAAGACAGGGGTTCTTATCATTTCTTTCTGGATCTGCTGAAGCTTTTTTTAATGCATAAAATAAAATGCCCGGGATTACAAAGAGAAACAGCTATATCGAACAATTATCTAGGAATTTTAAAATGAATCCTGGATGAAGAAACCCGGATTTAGACCAGCCTCCTCATTTTACAGAAGAGGAAACTGAGGAACAACGTGGTTAAGTGGCTTGCCTAGGGCCACAGAGTAACTGCCCGAGGAGGAATTTGAATCCCCTGACTCCAGGGCTAGAACTAGGCTGCTTTCCTAGCCACTTAAACGCTCAGCCTCAGTTTCTTTATCTGCAAAGTGGGGATAACGATGGGGTCTCACAAGGAGCGGGTTTAAAAATGATGTATCTGGTGTGTTTTTGCAAAGTGTGAAGCCTTATTTAAATAGGAGCTAGGATGCTGACGTTCCTGGAAAGGGGGATCAGGAAGCTCCCTCTCAGCTCCGGGAAGAAAATCCGGGCCATCAGAAATGTGGAATCGGGAAGGAGGGAGAGCTGTAAAAACAAGCTCTTCCTGGCGGGGGGAGGAGGCGAGGAACCACCAAACAAAACTCTACCCACAATGGCCTCTCTCTGGGACCAATTTCCAGCCAGCGCAGCAGTCCTGACAAGGTCATCCAGCTGCCGTTGGAAGCCCGGGCCCGGAAGATCTTTATCTGTGCGGGAAATAGGAAAATCATTTGACTGATAAAAGGAAATACAATAAATAGCCTCCCAGCTCCGGGCCGGGTCCCCTTGGGCACCTTCTCCGCCGGAGAGAGGCGCAGGCGCGCGGGGCGCCGGGCGGCCGCGGAGCCGCCGAAACGTACAAGTGCTGCCCCAGCGTATTTAAAAATAGCCCAGCTCTGCGTCTTCGCCGAGCCGGGACTTCATTACCGCAGCCCCCGCGAGGCCAGCCGCAGCCCTCCCCTCCCCCCTCCACAGACCCCCAGCTTGGATCGGGCTTGTTCTCCCTTTCCGTGTTTTGGAGGCGCTCAGTCAGCGCGTGTGATGGATTTCACCCATGGGCCAGCTCCCACGCGGCTAGTTTCAATCTGGGCACGTCTGTGGCTCACATCGAAAGTCCATTGTATTTAATGGGGTGTTAACACTGTTTATTCTCGGGGACTTCGCACAGTGATTTTACACTCTGCGAAAAGAGCAGCCTGAAGGAACCCGAGTGGTGCTGAGATCCCGCCTCCACCCCCCACTCACCCCCACCCCTTCCCCCGTCAGCCACTGTGGAGTCATTCAGCCCGCAACTCCCCTTCCCCCTCCCCCACCCCCCTCCTCAGAGGGGCATCTCTTCGGGACAATTCCCGAAATCCCTGGTCCGCGAACTCCGGCCGGGCCAAGGCACCCTCCTCCCGCTTCTGGGCCGCTCTCCCAAGGACATAAGGGACCTCCGCTCCAATCTTCACATTTCCCCCGAGAAAAGCGAGCCCCGCACAAGTTCCTCACTGGACCAAAGTCTCCTAGACTAAGGCTGGGGTGGTAGAACGACCTATGAACTCAGAGGCGGAAGATCCGAGTTCCAATCCCAGAGTTGCCATTTTAACCTCACGTTCTCAGTTTCCGATTTCTCATCTAAAAAAGATACATAAATATTAGAAAATAATATAATATTATAAATAAATACTTATTTATATGGTATAAATATATGTTTATAAGAAAATGTTATATAGTTATATGTAATATAAAATAATATCAATAAATATGTCTATATTATCAATATAAGTAAATGTTTTCTATTTATATATATTTCTAAGTAAATACATATATAAATATAGGTAGTTATAAAATAATATATTATAAATAAATATATGTTCATGTAAATATAAGTAAGCATCTATTTATATATATTTATATATATTTATATGTATAAATCAACACACATATAAATAAATAATATAGCTCTAAAATAATATATAAATAACTATATGTTCATATTACAAATATAAGTAAATATTTTCTATTTATATATTCTTTAGAAATAAACACACACATAAATAAATAATAGAAATATTTATAAAATAATATTATATTACAAATAAATATATGTTCATATTATAAATACAAGTAAATATTTTCTACTTACATATTATCTTTATAAATAAACACACACATAAATAAATAATAGAAATAGGAATATTTATAAAATAATGTTATATTACAAATAAATATATGTTCACATTATAAATATAAGTAAATATTTTCTATTTATATATTATCTTTATAAATAAACACACTTATAAATAAATAATAGAAATAGAAATATTTATAAAATAATTATATTATAAATAAATATATGTTCATATAAATATATTTGTACATATTTTCTATTTATATATTATATTTATAAATAACTACATATTTATATATAAATAAAGATTAAAATAGCATAAGTAATATAAATAAATATTATATATCTGTATGTTACACTTATAGAGAAATAAATATTACAGATTATATGCTATCTATATATACATATTATAAAATATTTATAAAATAATTATTATTTTCATAATAAATAATAAACTTTACGGAGTGCCTTGGGAGCTAAGTTCTGTGAGTAGGATTATCCCCATTTTACAGATGAGGAAACTGAGGGCTGGAGAGGTGAAGAGTTGGCTGACTGTTTTCTTCTATCCAATACTGCCCATCTAATAGGAAGCATTTGGACCATGAGGCAGGTAGGCGTCTACGTAAACTTGTGGAGAAGCTGAAGAGAGAAGAATGTCAGCTCTGGGAGGCTGGACCCGCAGTGAAGTTTATCTGGGTGTCAGTGGCCCCATCTACAAGGATGGAGAGTTGGGTTGGCTGATCCTGAGGTCCTTTTCAGAGTGGAGATGTTATGAATATTCTCAGGTCTCATCTGGCTCCGGCATTCTATGCTCCGTGGGCTAAGGCCCATTGGCCTCCATGCTCCCTCTCTACTTCCCCCACTAGGCTGCATATTTTACCATCACTCCAAGCTGACGTTCAATGCTTCCAAGGGGCCTCTTTTAGGGAATTCCAGAACCCACTTTGTAACTCTGCCTGAAATAACTCTGGTTCTAAGAAGAGGTCTCAAGTCTTGGCTTGAGTCTCCTCTATTTAGACCTCAATTTTCTTGTTCATGTAAACTGAGGGGGCTGAACTAGAGGATTCTGGAGGTTTCTTCCAAGTTTCTGGTCCCATCCTATCTGTAACCTGTCCCTGGGCCTCAGTTTTTTCATCTGTGAAATGAGGGAGTCGCCCTGAGTTAGACTTTTCTCCCTCTCCCTTGGCACCCTAGAGAGCCGTGATGCCATGCTCCTAATTCTGGCCCTTTCCGATAACTGGCACGGTCCCATTCGTCCTCCATTTCCAGCCAATGTTCACAGGCAGCCTTGCGTGGGGGCCCGCCTCACGCTTCCATGGCCTCCAGGAGACACAACTTCACCTCATTCTCCTGGTCTTGGGATCTCTTCTTTGAGCTGCTGCCTTGCCAGGGTTAGGAGGGAGGCCCAGGGCGAAGGATACAGCTCAGGAAAACACAAAGCTGGGTCTTTATTAGAGTGAGGAAGATGGAAACCAGGAGCCTGGCCCAGGCTAAGCGGCTGGTCGTTACTCTGGGTGTGCTGGGAGCCGCTGACCCGAGGGCTCAGGGGCAGCAGGAGGCAGCTCTGGCTGTGGTCACATTGTCAGGAAAAAGACCCACAGTGGAAGCTGCAGCTGTTTCCACCCTGGCCCGGATTCATCCCAGAAAGCCTCAGGCACGAGGTGCCCAGCATGGGGACCTCCCTCCCTCTACCCCGGATATTTGGGGACATTTTCCCAAAGGGAAGGGGCTGGAGATCAAAAGTGCTGAAGTGTGGGGGAGATGGAGGGAGATGGGAAGGAGGCCAGGGGAACAGAAGAATTATAATATAGAATAGAAACTCCCTGGGGTAGAGCCTAGGTGCTTTTGTCTTTTTTTATTTCCAAAGTTTAGCACAATGCTTTGCATATAGTAAGCTCTTACTACACACTTCATTCATTCATTCATTTGTTCCATACCCACTGACCCAAAGATTCCAGGCCTAGGCATTCACCACCAGGAATTCACTGATTTAAAAAAAAAAAAAAGACTCCATATAAACCAAAATATTTATAGCAGCATTTTTTGTGATTGTAAAAAACTGGGAACAAAGATGTTCATTAATTTGGGAAATGGCTAAACAAATTTGGCACGTAAATATAATGGAATATTACTGCGCTCTCAGAAACGACAAACAGGAATGCAGAGAAACATAGGAAAACTTCTATGAACTGATGCAAAATTGAAACAAAACAAAACAAAACAAAACAACTAGAGGCCAGAGAGCAACTTACACAGGGATTAGAATAACACAAATGGAAAAAAAACTGCTGAAGAATAATCAAAAATGAATACTTCATGTAGCTCAGTGCATTGAGAGTCAGGCCTAGAGATGGGAGGTCCTAGGTTAAAATCTGGCCTCAGACTTCCTAGCTGTGTGACCCTGGGCAAGTCACTTGACCCCCATTGCCCACCCTTACCACTCTTCCACCAAAGAGCCAAAATACACAGAAGTTAAGGGTTTAAAAAAAATGAATGCTTCAAAATTATAAAAAGCAAGTTTGACCCTAAAGAAAGATATGAATCCTCAACAAATTTGCAGAGGCTAAGGCATCCATAGTTATGGAACATTGCATGTATTATCCTAGAGGGGGAGTGGAGAGTGTTCCTGTGTATAGATCAGTTTTTCTTATTTTTTTCTCTTCTTTCTTTTTTCTTAAAAAAAAAAAAATCTTTGCAATATGGGATTTCTCTCTGGGAAAGGGAAGGAGGAGAAGAAAAATACAGGGATCCAAAGATAGGATCCTAACATGGTCAGCTGGAAGGAACTTTCAAGGGCATCTAGTCTAACCCCTTATTTCACAGAGGCAGAGATTGAAGTCCAAAGAGGTAAAGCCAAACCGCTAATAGAGAGGTGAGGTGGGATTCAAACCCAAATTTTTTTAATCCAAATTCAGGGTTTCTTGCCATTCAGTCACAACCATGAAGCACTGTGAAGTGGGAGATTTGGAGTTTAGAAGACCTAGATTCAATGCCCACCTCAGACACAGACTGACTCTGGGACCCTGACCGAGTCATCTAACTTCTCTCAGCCTCAGTTTTCTCATCTGCAAAATAGGAATAATAGCATCCTCCTACCTCAAAGAATGGTTGATATAATGTCTCAACTTCCATCTATTATAACGATGTGATTGAGTTTTTCATGAGCACTTAAGAAGCCTCCCTTTGTCTGTCCAGTTTCTAGGGAGCCCTATTTTGTGGCCAAGTTCAAACTCTTTTGCCTGACGTTCAATTCAAATCAACAAAGACTGTCCACAGCCTAACAGAACGTGAAACATGTAGGACAGAACTAGACTAGGAGAATAGCCTCCTCGCGGGTTTCCCTGCTTCCAACGTCCTTTCTCTCCGATCCACCCTCCACTCGGGTGCCAGGTTGCCACGCGTGCCTTTGGAAACTCCAGTGGATCCCTCTCACTCCTAGGACAGGGGTTCTTAACTGGGGGGCCAAGAGCTTGTCTTTGAAGTATTTGGGTAATTGTACTTCAACACAACTGATTTCCTTTGTAATCTTACATATTTTATTTTTGTGCATTTAAAAACCTTATTCTGGACTTCACTGATTCCCAAAGAGGATGCTGAGACAAAAAAAGAAGGGAAGAACAGCAGTTCTAGATGGTCTCTGAGATCCCTCCCAGTTCTAGATCAATACCTTATTGACTTTCCCCATGGTCATAGTTAGTGTATCTAAGGTAAGAGGTAAGTCTTCATTTTTCCAAGTCCAGAGCTCTAGGATAAAATATAAAGTCCTCCACTTTATTTTTTATTATTGTTATATTATATATTATTATAGATATATATGACATATATAACAATATATAACAATATTATATTATTGTCATTATATATAACAATATATAATAGGTAATATTATATATTGTTATCATATATAACAACATATAATAATAGATTATTGTTATTATATATAACAGTAAATAATATTATATTATTGTTGTTATATGCAATATTATATTATTGTTATTATATATAATAATATATTATTATATGTAATAATATATTAATAATATATTATTGTTATTATATATAATGATATATAATAACATATTGTTGTTATTGTTATATATACAATGTAATACATTTATTGTTATTGTTGTTATTGTTATATATAACAATATAATATATTTATTGTTATTGTTATTATTATTATATTTTAAACTCTTACCTTCTGTCTTAGAATTGACACTAAGTATTGGTTCCAAAGCAGAAGAGCGGCAAGGGCTGGGCAATTGGAGTTAACTAGGAAGTGTTTAAGGTCAGATTAGAACCCAGGACCTCCTATTTCCAGGCCTGATTCTCAGTCCACCGAACCACCTAGCTTCCCTGGCAGGAACTATTTTATTTTTTGTCTTTTGTATCTCCAGTGCCTAGAACAGTGTCTGGTCAATAACAGAAACTTAATAAATCGTCATTGAATCTAATTGATAGACTTGATTTAAGCAAAGACAAATGCAGAGATATACACTAGCTCATAAAGAGTTAAACGAGTCTGCTTTCCTCTGTGGCGAATCTCCCCTACCCCAGAGCCGCCTCTAATTCTCCAGATAATTGTACTTACTTGGTACTAAACTCCACCTCCATCAAGTAGGGGAAAGAATGTACAGTTGCCTTAGAATCAAGTAACCCTTTCCCCGGCACACATAATCCACATGGCTCCCAGCACTAGGGAAAGAGAACGTCTCGGTACATCCTTTGGTTCTTGGACTTGGTTGGTCCAGGGATTCTGTAACCAAGTATGGCTGTTCTCTGTGGTCCCATCATTGCCTCTGACCACCGCCCTCTCCAAGGCTGAGTGACCCCTCTGTGGAGCCTGGCCTGAAGGGGCTGCAGGGCTGTGCAGGCTTCTTCCTAGGGCAGGAGTTCCCAATCTCTTTGGGTCAATCCCTTTGGCCACCCGATGAAGCCTCTAGATCTCTCCTTGGGATAATGCTTATTGCTTACGTTCACAATGGAAGAAGATGCTCCGTTGTGGTTATGTTAGTCAAAATAAGTTCTTTTTATTGTTTATTATTTTTGTCACTCAAGTGAATAAATCCCCAGAAAGCTCCCCACTGCTTGTAGATCCCAGTTTAAGAATCCTTGTTCTAGAGAAATGGACTCGGAGGCAAATATTAGCTTCTCTGCCTGGTTTTCTCCAGCTGGTTGTCTCTTCTGGGCACATATCTTTCCTTTCCTTTATTAAAGGCCAGATCTATGGGCATAACTCACGTGTAAACTGTCTGCACCCCAATTAATCATCCCCACTGGGCTATCCCTGGGGCCACCTCAATAAGACAAGGGACTCCCATCTTAGCAAGGAAACCTCATCAATGCCACAAACGTCTTCCTCTAGGAAGGATGTCACAGCTTGAATAGGAAATCCCCCCAAAGTCAATGGGATCTTCATGAAGACGCCAGAGAGGGAGAGCATCGAGGATAAAGGGTGCAAGATTCTCCCTGTAATCCTTCCCCATCAGGGCACTGCTGGAGGACCGCCATTCGTTCTAGGCAGGACAGCTTAAAAAAAGACATTGATAAGCTGGAGGATGACCAGAGGAGGGCAGTCAGGATGGCGAAGATCCTAGAGTTTGTGTCCTATGAAGGTAATCTCTAGCCCAGGAGAGAGAAGGCTCAGGGGAGGGGAGAAGAGCAGAGATGGCTTCCTTCAAGTGTGTGATAGACCATCATGTGGAAGGGAGGTCACCCTTGTTCATTATTTTAGCCCAAAGGTCAGAACCAGCAGGAGCGATGATTGTGGAAGAGTCCAGACAGGTAAAGAGGTTGCTTTAGGTTGGATGCAAGAAAAAGCTTTCAGATAACTAGAGTATCCTCAAAATAGATTGGGCTACCTTGGGCTCCCCCCAGAAGAGGATGCTAAGTGTTTAATAACCAGCTTTCCATAAAAATATGAACTATATCCCTTTTTAAAATAAACTATAGGGGGCAGCTGGGTGGCTCGATGAACTGAGAGCCAGGCCCAGAGATGAGAAGTCCTGGGTTCAAATTTGACCTCAGACACTTTCCAGCTGTGTGACCCTGGGCAAGTCACTTAACCCCCATTGCCTAGCCCTTACCACTTTTCTGCCTTAGAACCAATACCCAGTATTGATTCTAAGACAGAAGGTGAGGGTTTTAAAAAATGAACTACAGACTTTTCAGTTTAATCTGCATTAATAGTTTTCTCATCACTTTCTTAAATATAGACCAGTGATGGGCAAACTACCTGAAATGTTCTATCTGGCCACTCGACATTATTCCTAATCTGACGAATACAATGAGTAGTATACAATACAATGAAACTTCCAAAGAGTTGCCTTAGAAACAGACTTGCTTTCATTTGCCCCCCTCTTTAAAAAGTTTGCCCATCACTGATCTAGACAACAAAACAATAAACCAGGCCCTGATGTGTTGTTTGCCAGTTTCTGAGGCTTAAGTGTTCACACTGACAGTTTAACCATTTTTTTCTCAAAATTTGCCTGGCTCCAACACACATCTGCCCCATATCACTCTATCAAGCATCCCAGAGTTTTGACATTGGCTGTTTCCTATGCCTGGAATGCTCTTCTTCCCAACCTATAATTCTCAGAATCTCTGGTTTCCTTTAAGACACCACTCAATGGTTAAAGAAATGAACAAGGAATTCTCAAAAGAAGAATTTCAAATGTTCACACCCACATGAAAGAAAGATCCAAATCACTGGTCATAAGAGAAATTTAAATCAAAACAACCCTGAGATTTCACCTCACACCCTCCAAATTGGCCAAGATGGCAATAAGGCAATGATGGAGAGGTTGTGGCAAGACAGGTACACTAATACGTTGCTATTGGAAGTGAAAATTATTTAAAACCATTCTGGAAAGCAATTTGTAATTATACAAAGTAAAACATTTATACCTTTTTTCCTCAAATTTTTATTTTGAATATTTTCCCACAGTTACGTTTCATGCTCTTTCCTTCTCCCCCCAACCCCGCCAATCCCCCTAATCTGACACACAATTCCACTGGGTTTTACATGTATCATTGATTAAGACCTAATTCCATATTATTGATAGTTGGACTAGAGTTATCGTTTAGTGTCTGCATCCCCAATAATATCCCCATCAGCCCATGTGTTCAAGCAGTAGTTTTACTTCTGTGTTTCTCCTCCCACAGTTCTTCCTCTGAATATGGCTAGTTTTCTTTCTCATAAGTCCCTCAGCAGTGCTCTGGATTCTTGCATCCTTTTTTTTTTTTTTTTAAACCCTTACCTTCCATCTTGGAATCAATACCGTGTATTGGTTCCATCTTGGAATCAATACTGTGTATTGGTTCCAAGGCAGAAGAGTGGTAAGGGCTAGGCAATGAGGGTCAAATGACTTGCCCAGGATCACAGAGGTAGGAAGAGTCTGATGCCAGATTTGAACCCAGGACCTCCCATCTCTGGACCTGGCTCTCCATCCACTGAGTTACCCAGCTGCTCCCTTAAAACATCTATGCCTTTTGAAGAGATTCTACTACCATGTTCATACTCCAAGGACTTCATTGATAAGATGAAAGTCCCTATACACAACAAAATATTTATAGCAGCACTTTTTGTGGTAGCAAAGAATTGGAGAAAAATGTAGATGCCTGTCAATTGGGCAATGGTTTAATAAATTGTGGTACACGAACATAATGGAATATTACTGCTGTAAGAAATGAGGTGTGCGATGAAGACAGAGAAGTGCAGAAAGATCTCTCTGAACTGATGCAGAGGGAAGTAATCAGACCCAAGAAAACAATGCACATAGCGTCTACTATAATGTAGAAAAAAATACAAAACAATCAAAAGCAAATACTACAAAACTAAAAAGAACAATTATGTCTCTAAAGAAAAGATAGGAGAGGATAATACCAACTGACCTTTTTTACAGAGATAGGAGGTTTTCAGGTGTTACACTTCATGTTTTCTGAGTTTTTCATTGTATTGATTGATTGTACTGAATCTTCTTTTTCTTTTTGTTTTGAAGAAACTATTATTTATTATATGAGATGACTTTGAGGAAAATTAGGGAAAACTATGATATAAACAAAAAAGTTATCAACAAAAACATTAAAAATAACAAGATTCCTGCTAAAGGCTATCTCTTCCAGGATATTTTTTCCTGATCCCTCCAGCTACTAGTGCCATTTCCTCTAAGGCTAACTTCCATTTATTCTGTAATCTTGTACTTTATATTTTGATATATAGATATAGTACAGATGATATACTATGTGGCAGATAACATTACGTATATTCATACACACATATATAGTTATAAATATATATATGTATATATATATGGATGCTGTGTGTGTGTGTGTGTGTGTGTGTGTGTGTGTGTGTGTGTGTAACCAGGAGCAGTGATTAGGAGAAGATGTAAAGAGATTGAGTTAGGTTGGATACAAGGAAATCTTACTAATAACTAGAGCTTTTCCAGAGTAGACTGGACTACCTTAGGCTCCCCCCAGGGAGCTGTTGGCAAATGTGTAATAACCACATCTCCAAAAATAAAAAAGTATGAACTGTACAGTTTTTAGATTAATCTGCCTCATTAACACTTTCTCCATCATTTTTTAAAGTCTAGACAATTAACAAAACAATAAATCAAGCCCTAGTTTGTAATTTGCTGATTTTTGAGGTGTAAATGCTCACAGTGAAAATTTAACAATTAGTTCTCAAAATTCACTTGACTCCAACACAATCCCTGTGATATAGATAGATAGACAGATAGAGAGAGAGACAGAGAGACAGAGACAGAGACAGAGAGAAATAAATACATAGATCTATGTATAAAACATTTCTTCCATTAGAATGTAAGCTTCTTGAGGGCAGCTCCTCCAAAAAAATATATAAGCTACGTACTTTTAAGTATAATCTACATGAATAATTTTGCCATCATTTTCTTAAGTCTAGAGACAATCAGCAAAACAATAAATCCAATCTGATTTGTTGTTTGCTGATTTTTTTTAAACCCTTACCTTCTGTCTTGGAGTCAATACTGTGTATTGGCTCCTAGGTGGAAGAGTGGTAAGGGTAGGCAATGAGGGTCAAGTGACTTGCCCAGGGCCACACAGCCAGGAAGTGTCTGAGGCCAGATTTGAACCCAGGACCTCCCATCTCTAGGCCTGACTCTCAATCCACTGAGCTACCCAGCTGCCCCCTATTTACTGATTTTTTGCTTTTCCTTTGTTTGTATCCCCCACATGTAGCACAATACCCGACACAGTAAATGCTGACCTATTGATTGATAGGTAGTTAACAGTTTCATGTTAGAAGTCTAACAATCTCCCAGTGAGAGGGGATCTCAGGAGGAGGCTAGATGGCTCAGTGGATGGAAAGTCAAGCCTGGAGTCAGGAGGACCTGGGTTCAAATCTAAACTCAGACACTTCCTAGCTATGTGACCCTGGGCAAGTCACTTGCACTTTTGTCTCCTGTTTCTAAGACAGAAAATAAGGGTTAAAAAATATATACAAGGGACTTCGGAGGCCATCTAGTCTAACCCTCCACTGAGGAGGAATTCCCTCTACTACATCCCTGGCAAACATTCAGCCTCTCTCTTGCCTGGTGTGAGACCCTGGAGATCAGCAGCTGCTGCCCCACTAGACTCTAAGACCCTTAGTAAAAGGGGCTGCATTTGATGCTTTTTTCCTGTTTCCCCAAAAGTGACTTACACATAAGAGCTGATCAATAATTATCTAAAGGGTAGCTAGGTAGTGCAGTGGATAGAATGCCAGGCATGACGTCAGAAAGATTCATCTTCCTGAGTTCAAATCCATCCTCAGATGCTAGAGCCAGGAGCAAGCCACTTAATCCTGTCTGCCTCAGTTTCCTCATCTCTAAAATGAGCTGGAGAAGGACTTGGCCATCCACCCTAGTGGGTTTGCCAAGAAAACCCCAAATGGGGTTATTCAGAGTCAAACCCTACTGAAATGACCCAATAACAACAAAGTTATCTGTTCATCAAAGCTGTCTTGTCTTTCTTGATATGAGCCTGAAAACAATGATCTCATTATAGAGCTAATTCTGAGAAGGGATTCTAGGGGAGTGCAAAGGACGCTGGATTCCAGAGGTTCAGGTTTGAATCTCCAGTTAATTCCCAGTTGGTGTGGCCGTGGGCAGGTCATGCCTTCTAAAGGTATAGTTTCCTCATAGGGGCAGCTTCTCAATAAGCCGATCTTTCCAACAAGGTAGCATTAGCTTCCCTAATTAGAACTTTTAAGCTTTTATAATTTTAAATTTTAATTTAATTTAAATTATAATTTTAAATTTTTATAATTTTAAAGCTCTGCAGCCTCCATGAACTGTCCCTAATTCCTCTCTCCCTCCAGCCTCTGCTTGACCTTCGAGGCTCTCTACCGTCTGACATGACCCTGCCCTTCCAGGATTCTCTCCCACTCCCAGCCTTGCTTTGGCCAGATCGCTCCATTTGTTCCTCACCCCTAACTTGAGTTTTTGTCCTTCCCTGCCCTCCATCACAAATGGGCGCTTCGCCCGAACGTCCGTCCTTCTCTTTTTCATCTACTGAAAGTCAAGGCGGCATTCGAAGCCCACACGAGGGTCGGGTTCCCTACAAGCGTTCCCGGGTCTGCCTGTGCATTACTAGCGTCCTGTCCCCCCGGATCTCACGAAGGGGTCTGCACGTCTCCCCAAATGTTACGGTTGGCTGTGTTGGGGTCTCTTCCTTCTTCTTGTGGGTCCCGCCCCAAATCGGGAGCTCCTCGCCCATCCGGAACAAAGCTTTGCTCAGGGCGGGCGCTTAAAAATTGTTATTGAACTCAGAGAAAGCGCCCCAGCGTTGAGGCCGGAGCCTTGGGCTTAGCTGCTGCCTCCTCTCGCTGGAGGAGGTCTAGAACAGGTCTGGGTGCCTCCCCAGGTGCGAGGCTACCTGACTGTGGGAGGGCCAAGAATGCTCCCCCTCTCTCCCGGGCGTGGGAAGGGCGTCTTCCCGGATTCCAAGACGTGAGCAAGACTCTCTGGGTGGCTCGTGAGAGCAGGAGAGAGGATCCTGCAGGTGTGCCGGGCCACCGACGATACGTGACTGCGAATGTCAGGGGTGGCGTGAGCGGAGTCCGGGAGGCAGGACGTTCGACGTGTGCAGAAAGGCGGCCACTGCTGCCGGCAGTCCTCATTAGAGGGCTTCGGCCTCTCCTCTCTCCCACTCTGAGGTGCCTGTGGGGAGAAGATAGAAGCAGAGGGAGAGCCCAGGCCTCTGGGCTACTTAGTGTCTGGCTGGCCCATTATCCTGGGGAGGGCAAAGAAGGTTTGGAAGGAAAAAGAGAAAAAGAGAGAGCCAAGGGCTGGGTTTGGGCCACTCCATCTCTCTTTTGGACTTGTGTGAGCCTCTGGAGAGACTCACACTGGGCTGAGCTGGGGGCGGGGCCGGGCAATACTAACTGGTCAGTGACAGCTGGACGCCGCCTCCAGGGGCTTCCACTCTTCTCTTGGGGAATGCCTGGGCCAGAGGTCTTAGAACGCAGGAAGGCAGTATGTGTAGGTCTTTGGCAGCCAAAGCCAGCAGAAGCCCTTGTTTCTAAGAGCCGTGATATCATCGCTGGTGGGACGTAGCTTTGGAACACGCTGACACTGTTTAAGGAAGCGGCTTCCCTCGAGACTCCTTCCCAGAGCATTGCCCCAGAGATGCAGGTGTGCTCTGCCCAGGGCCCATCAAGTTGGGAAAGTAAGAGGAGTCTCCCTCCCAAGCACGTCTCCCACCTGCCTCCTTTTGTCCTCTCCTGTTGCCACCACCCTCGCCCAGACTCCTATCGCTTCTCCCTAGGGCTGTTGTGACGCCCCCAAAACTGGTCTCTCTGCCTCAAATCCCTTCCCTCTCAAGCTCTGCCAACACACTATCTGAGAGATCTCCAGTCTGCTCAGAGGCTGTTATTGTTCCACGGTTCGGTGCTGTCCGACTCTTCTTGTCCTTGTGGATCGGAACACTGAGGTCCTTCCGTTCACTATTTCTCAAAGTCAGCCCAAGCTCTCGTTGGTTGCTTCCCTGACACTCTCTCTCCATCTCATCCTCTGGCGTCCCCTTCTCTTGTGGCCTTCCATCTTTCCCGTAGTGGGGATTTTCCCAACGAGTCCCGTGTCCTCATCATGGGGCCAAAGCAGCTAAGCTTCAGCTTCGGGATTTGACCTTCCAATAAATAGTCTGAATTAAGAACTGATTTGATCTCCTCCCTGTCCAAGGGACCCTCAAAAGTCTTCTCCAGTGCCACAATGTGTAACTTTCCTTGGTATCCAGGAAGATGCCCTTCCCACTCCCATAGCAAGTCTTCTTACTCGTAGGACTCTCGTTCAAAAGATATATCATATCATATCTTATCATATTATTATTATATCATATATCATATTATATTATGTTATGTTTTATGTTATGTCATGTTATATCATATTATGTTATATTATATTACATTACGTTATATTATGTTATATTGTATTATATTATATCATATCATATCATATTATTATATGATATATCATATTATATTATGTTGTTATGTTATATTATGTTATGTTTTATGTTATGTTATATTATATTATATTATGTTGTATTGCATTATATTGCATTATATCATATTATATTAATTATATTATATTAAACATAATATTATATAGAGAGAATATATTATAAACTTCTTATTCAGGAATTTAAAGCTCTCTCATCCACTTAATCTCTCTCTCTTTTTTTTTTTAAACCCTTGTACTTCTTTGTATTGTCTCATAGGTGGAAGATTGGTAAGGGTGGGCAATGGGGGTCAAGTGATTTGCCCAGGGTCACACAGCTGGGAAGTGTCTGAGGCCGGGTTTGAACCTAGGACCTCTTGTCTCTAGGCCTGACTCTCACTCCACTGAGCTACCCAGCTGCCCCCAATCTCTCTTTTTTTTTGAACCTTCACCTTCTGTCTTAGAATCAATACTGTGTATTGGCTCCTTGGTGGAAGAGTGGTAAGGGTAGGCAATGGGAGTCAAGTGACTTGCCCAGGGTCACCCAGCTGGGAAGTGTCTGAGGCCAGATTTGACCTTATTCTGTTTTCAACTTGCCTTTCCAGACTATTTTCCTGTATTCCCTAAACATTCTATGTTCCCATCAGGCGAGATTCCTGTCAGTCACTGGCTCTTTTTCCATTCCCTTCCCACCTTCTCATATTCTCAAAGGCTGGAACATGCTTGCTTCTCACTGACTCTGCTGCTAAAATCCTTCTTTCCCTCCCTCTCATGCAACCTCGCCTGATTCTTCCCCCCCCCCCCCTTAAAGTCTTCTTTCCCTCTTGCCATCTTCTTAGGGCTTTGTCCAAACGTCTCCTCCCCTGCCCCCATACTCCACCTTTTCTCACCCTTATTTGTACAGATGCCCCAAGCCTCTCTCCTCCGCTGGGCTCCGAGTTCCTTAAGGACCAGGACTGTGCTGTTCTTCATCCATCACGGAGCTCGGCTCATCGGTTGAGACAGCGGATGGGAGCTTGGCTGAGCTGAAATGACACTGAGAGTCTCCAAGGCAGCTTTGTGGGGGGATGACATGACAGGGACTCCCACTGTACAGGCTCAGAGAGCCTCAGGGAAAACCCGCAGCGTACATGGCTTGGGGAGAGAAGGAGGGAAGGAGGAGTAAGTGAAAAAAAGGCCCATTTTGAGAAGAGGGGAATTTGCAAGTCTTGGGAGCAATACATGGTGTATTTAGAGATGGTGAGGCTGCCATCCACAGGGGAAGGCGCTCAATAAATATTTGGTGAATTTGAATGAATTCCATCTGACATTTCTACAGTGCTTTAAGGATTGCCGAGGCTTATATACATAATGAGAGTAATCAAAGGAAGGCTTCCTCCCCAATTATCGCATGGGTACTCTCCTGGAGCATGCAGAGAACCCAGGACGCTTATATGTGCTCAGACACACATTCTTTGGCCACCTGATAAAGGGCGTTGGTAGGAAGGGTTATGCCAAAGTTAGGTAGGCACTAAAGGATTCTCACCTTTCCCATTTTATAGGTGAGAAAACTGAGATTCTTAGAGGGCAAGTGACTAGAATACTGGACTTTAGAGTCAATGAGACTTGAGTCCAAGTCCCGCCTTAGGCACTTGCTAGTTGTGTGATCCTGGGCAAGTCATTTAATCTGTCTGTCTCCATTTCCTCACCTGTAATGAGAATCAGAATAGCATCTACCTCCCATATTTGCAGTGATAATAAAATATCTGTAAAATGCTCTGCAAATCTTAAAGTGCCATATGAATACTATTATTGTTATTTTCACAAAACTAATTATAATAATAGATAGTATTTACAGAGTGCTCTAAGTTTTACAAAGTGCTTTATATACATTATCTCATTGGAGACCCATAATAACCTTTTGAGTTAGGTTCTACTATTATTTCCATTTTAGAGATGAGGAAAATAAGACTCACTGACTAAGTTTCAATCCAGACCTCTCTCCACTAGCTTTATTTATTTACCTAACTTTTTTTTTATTTTTTCAATTACATGTAGAAACAATTTTTGACAATTGGTTTTTTTTTTTGACATTTTTTGACTCCAATTCTCTCCCTCCCTCTGTCTTTCCTCTCTCTTCCCTGAGGCAGTAAATAGTCTGATTGTGTTATACCAGTGTTTTCATGCAATACATGTTTCCATACTCTTTATGCTATGACAGAAGATACATATCACACAGACTTTCAAAAACTCATGAAGGAAGTAAAGTGAAAGGTGACATTCTTTGATCTGCAATCAGACAATAGTTTCTTCTTTGGTTGAAGAGAGCATTTTTCATCATGAGTCCCTTCATGTTATCTCGGAACCTTGTTTTGCTGAGAATACTTTAGTCCTTCACAGTTGATCTGTTACTCTATACCCTGTTATTTCTGTTACTATAAACATTGTTCTGCTGGTTCTGTTCACTTCCCTTTGCATCAGTTCATATAAGTTTTTCCAGTTTTTTTTTTAAAAACATGCTGTTCATCATTTCTCATGCAGCAATAGTATTCCATTATAATCATATACCACAACTTGTTCAGTTATTCCCTAATTGATGAACTCTTTTTGGTTTCTAATTCTTTGATTTTACAAAAAAGAGCTTCTAAAAATAGTTCTACACAAATAGGTCCTTTCCCCTCCATCTTTGACTTTTTTGGGATACAGATTCATTACTGATATTGCTGGATTAAAGGGTATGTATAGTTTTATGGCCCTTTGGACATGGTTCCATATTGCTCTCCAGAATGGTTGTATCAGTTCACAGTTCCACCAACAATGTATTAGTGTCCCAATCTTCTCACATCCCCACCAACATTTATCAATTTCCTTTTAGGTCATATTAGCCGATATGATAGGGGTGAGCTGGTATCTAAGAGCCATTTTAATTTACATTTCTCTAATCAACAGTGATTTGGAGTTTTTTTTCCCATATGATTAAAGCTTTAGTTTCTTGCTTGTTCAAATCTTTGAACAATTATCAATTGGAGAATGCTTTGTATTCTTGTAAATCTGACTTATTTATCTCTATATTTGAAAATTGAGGCCTTTGTCAAAGACTTTTTCTATAAACCCTACCCTATTTGTTGTTTCCCTTTTAATTTTGGTTATATTGGTTTTGTTTGTTCAAAAACTTTAATTTGATATAATCAACATTCCATTTCATTTTTTATAATGTTCTCTATGTCTTGTTTGGGTGTAAATTATTTTCTTATCCATAGGTCTGACAGAAAAACTTTTCCGTAATCCCCTAATTTTTTTATGGTATCACCCTTTATTTCTAGATCAAGTATCCATTTTGACTTTATCTTGGTGAATAGTTTGAGATGTTGGTCTGTACCTAATTTCTGCCATATTGCTTTCCAGTTTCCTCAGTAGTTTTTATCAGAGGGTGAATTTCTCCCCCAATATCTTGGATCTTTGGGTTTTTCAAACACTAGGTTACTATGGTCATTAAATACTCCGTGTTAATTACCTAACCTATTCAATTGATCCACTACTCTATTTCTTAGTCCACTACTTTTTAATGAATCAATGCAATGGACTGGAAGTCAAGTCATCTGAATTAAAGTCCCAGATGTGCCACCAACTCCCCGTATCATCTTGAGCAAATCAAAGGAACAAGCATCTATTAAGCACCTACTATGTACTAGTCAGTGTGTTAAATGCTGAGAATAAACACTCAGGTCCTTCATGCTTCCCTCACGACCAGGCTTTCATACTTAGTCTTTGGCCCTAGCTCAGAGTTCCTTCCTACACGTTGATCTTTCATTTGAACCTTACTGGTTCTGAAAGAAATTTTCTCAAGCCCAGGCATTTTCCCATGACATCTGACTTCAAGAGATCAGTGAAGAAGTGCAGTTGACTCCAGAAGAGCTACCAAGGAGAAATGAAAGCCTGGCTTTGGCCCTGGGGTATTGTGGCTGGATTGTCTCTCTTCATTGCAGAGTACCTGAACAGACACTGATATTTCATCTATAAACATTGCTGCAGTCTCCAAGGGGCAAAAAGGCTTGGTTTCCCTGGTTCAGGTTACAGTCATGTCTCTGGAAAGTTTTCAAGAGATATAGATCCTTCTTCTTCTACAGCAGCCACACTTTTCTCTAAACCCAACTTGATTAAGAGAGAGAAACCTGAGACACATGATATTAGAGACACTGACTCGGGGACTTTACTGAGAATCAAGAACTGCTGGTTTACTTAGTGACCTTTAGACAGGAACTTAGCCCTTTGGAACCTCAGCTTCCTCATCTCTAAAATGGGTATAGTAACCCTGGATCCTCAACATTAATAATAGTAAATAATAATAAAGCAATACTAATAATAGTTACAACCTTAGTAATCTGAATATCATATAGCATGTTACAATTGGAAGCAACCTTGGGGATCACCTAGTCCAACATATTTGTTTTAGTAAGGAGAAATCAGAGAGCCAAGAAAGGTGGAGAGACCTTCTCCATGAAGCTTTCCTTGCCTTTCTCCCACCAGTTATTAGGACTTGTATTTAATTTAGCTCCATAGGTTATAATCTACTTGAAAGTAGGGCCTTTTTGTTTTTAGCATTGTTTTCACAACATCAGTAAGTCATTCACGTATTTCTTAAGTGCCTGCTAGGTGCCAGGCATTGTTCTAAATGCTGGGGATACAAAAAGAGGGAAAAAGATAGTCCCTGACCTGGAGGATCTCACAGTCTAACAGGAGAGACAATAAGCAAGTGAATCTATACAAACTACTTTGATATAAGTGTATTCCCAGGTCCAGAGCTCACTGGTATGAGATTTTCTCCCTATTGGTGGAGGTCAATGCCTTGTACTCTTGTGAAAAACCCAGTGGAATTGGGGAGAATTGGAGAGTATTGCCTTTTTAAGTCTCTAAGAGTTGCCTTGGATATTTTTGGCATTCAGCATCAAGATAAAAGAAGGATAAAGCCAATCCCACTTCAGGGTGCTGAAAGAAAACTTTGAGAAAAAGCCAACATGAGAGAAGTTGGCAGTCTCCATCTTGTTTGTTTCCTCAGTTTGGCACACTAGAGAGTTTGGGAAACTCCCGTGGGGTGAGATCTAGGACTCTCTTGCTTTGTTGAGCTGAGTTATCTCTCTTCCAATGGGAGAGCTCCTTCACTCTGATTATCCAGCATATAGTCTCCCATATATACTTTCTCTAATTTCTGCTTGACTATCTCATTGGATGGATTGGTTTCTTTGATAATTGCTAGGTATGTTCATGGTGGAACTATTTTTTTGGTGGGAAAAGGGCCAATTCTTTGATATGAAACTTGGGATTCTGCCTCCCCTCCATTTATGAAATGGTGATTGGAAGTTTGCTTGATTGAATTTAAAAAACTATATCTCCATGACTAATACTATGTAAAGGACCAAATAGATGTACTTCTAGTTTAGAACCCTCTCTCTCTCTCTCTCTGTCTGAGGAGAACAGAGTGACCTCCTGGCAGTACTGGTGTTCAATTGGAGGTTTTAAATTTTCTCTTTTTCTAGTTTTTTTAAAAATTGCCTGCCTAATGAATCTATCCTTTCTCTATTTTATTGATGTATGTGTTTAGAGATACAAATTTCCCCCTAAATATTACTTTGATTGCAATGCACAAATTTTGATATGTTGTCTCATTGTTGTCATTCTCTTTAATGAAATTGTTTCTATGATTTATTATTTGACCCACTCATTCCTTAGGGTGAGATTAGTAATTTTTAGTCTATACTTCCAAGGCCTTTACTGGGTTTAATTTTTTAAATTGCATTATGGGAAAAGGGGTTGTATTTAATAGTTCTGCTTTTCTGTATTAGTTTGTGAGGTTTTCATGCTTTACTATATAGTCAATTTTTGTGAAGGTGCCATGTACATCTGAGAAAAAGACATACTTCTTTCTATTCCTATTCAATTTTCTCCAGAAGCCTATCATATCTCTGTTCTAAAATCCTATTCATTTTCTTAACTTCTTTTTTTTTAACCCATACCTTCTTCTTAGAATCAATACTATGTATTGGTTCTAAGACAGAAGAGTGGTAAGGGCTAGGCAATGCGGGTTAAGTGACTTGCCCAGGGTCACACAACTAGGAAGTGTCTGAGGCAAGATTTGAATCCAGGACCTCCCATATCTAGGTCTAGTTCTCAATCCACTGAGCCACCCAGCTGCCCCCTTAATTTCTTTATTATTTATTTTGTGTTTCAATTTATCTAGGTCTGATAGGGGAAAATTGAGGTCCTCTATTAATATAATTTTACTATCTGTTTCCTCCTGTACCTCATCTAATTTTTCCTTTATGAATTTGGATGCAAACCTCTGACAAAGGTTGAATTACTCAAATTTATAAGGAGCTAAATCAATTGTACAATCAAGTCATTCCCCAATTGATAATTGGGCAAGGGACATGAATAGGCAATTTTCAGATAAAGAAATAAAAACTATCAATAAGCACATGAGAAAGTCTTCTAAATCTCTAATAATTAGAGAAATGCAAATCAAAACAACTCTGAGGTACCACCTCACACCTAGCAGATTGGCCAATATGACAGCAAAGGAAAATAATAAATGTTGGAGGGGATGTGGCAAAATTGGGACACTAATTCATTGCTGGTGGAGTTGTGAATTGCTCCAACCATTCTGGAAAGCAATTTGGAACTATGCCCAAAAGGCACTAAAAGACTGCTTGCCCTTTGATCCAGCCATACCACTTGCTGGGTTTATACCACAAAGAGTTAATAAGGAAAAAAACTTGTACAAAAATATTTATAGCTGTGCTCTTTGTGGTGGCAAAAAATTGGAAAATGAGGGGGAAATGGCTGAATAAATTGTGGGTATCTGTTGGTGATGGAATACTATTGTGCTAAAAGGAATAATGAACTGGAGGAATTCCATGTGAACTGGAACAACCTCCATGCCTTGACACAGAGTGAAAGGAGCAGAACCAGGAGAACCTTATACACAGAGACAGATACACTGTGGCACAATTGAATTTAATGGACTTCTCTACTAGCAGCAATGCAGTGATCAGGACAATTCTGAGGGACATATGAGAAAGAACACTATCCACATCTAGAGAAAAAATTGTGGGAATAGAAACACAGAAGAAAAACAACTGCTTGATCACATGGGTCGATGGGGATAGGATTGGGGATGTAGACTCCAAACGATCACCCTAGTTCAAATATTAATAATATGGAAATAGGTGTTGATCAATGACACATGTAAAACCCAGTGGAATTGCTCATTGGCTATGGGAAGGAGGTGGAAGGAGGGGAGGGAAAGAACATGAATCATGTAACCTTGAAAAAAATATTCTAAAACAAACAAATAAATAAATAAACTTAATTTAAAAAAATAAAGGATGGGCCAAACCCTCCTCTCCCCCCTGAAGAAAAACCCCAAGCCCGAAATCATAAAAAAAAAAAAGAATCTGGATGCAATGAATGTCGTTTGGTGTATAAATGTTTAGTATTGGTATTACTTCATTGTCTATGGTTGCTTTTTAGTAAAATGTAGTTTTCCTGCTTATCTCTTTTAATTAGGTCTATTTTTCTTCTTGCTTTGTCTGAGATCATGATTGCTACCCCTGCCTTTTTTTTTTTTTTTAACATCAACTGAAGCATAATAGATTCTACTCCAGCCCCTTATCTTTACTCTTTGTATGTTTCTTGTAAACAAAATATTGTCGGATTTTTATTTCTAATTCATTCTGCTATCCAGTTCTATTTAATGGATGAGTTCATTCCATTCACATTCACAGTGATGTATATTTCTAATTGTATATTTCCCTCCATCCTATTTTTCCAGTTTATTCTCTCTGTCTCTGCGTCTGTCTCTGTCTCTCTCTCTTTTTCTCTTTCCTGTCCCTCTTCAAAAATCTGTTTTGTTTCTGACCAGTTTCCTTTAATCTGTTCCCCCTTCTATCAGCACCCTCTACTCTCCTCTATCACCCTCTGTGACCCTTATGCTCTTTCTATTTCCCTATTGAGTAATACAGATTTCTATATCCAACGGAATATATTATTGCCTTTTTGAATGAATTCTGATGAGAATGAGGTTTAAGCATTGCCCTTCACTATAAAAACTCTTCTTTGCATGCCTTTTTTACATAAGATAGTTTTCTCCAATATTCTCTTCCCTTCCCCCTTCTCCCAGTATATCCCTTTCTCACATTTTAATTTCTTTTAAGGTCATTCTGTTTTAGGTAGCTCATTCCTCTGACCTCTATGTATACTTCTTCCAATTGCCCTAATGATAATGTTCTTAGGAGTTAAAAGTATTATCTTCCCATACAAGAATGTAAGCAATTTAACCTTATGAATCCCTTATCATTTTTATTTCATGGTTTACCCTCTATTCCTAAATATGGAAGCTTCTAATTCTTTGAGTCATCCTGACTGCTGCTCCATAATGTGTGAATTGGTTATTTTTGGATAGTTACAATATTTTATCCTTTACTTAGGAGCTCTGGAATTTGACTATAATATTCCTGGAGTTTTCATTTGGGGATCTCTTTCAGGAGATGATCAGTGGATTCTTTCAATTTTTATTTTGCTCTTTGGTTCTAGGATATGAGGGCAGTTTTCTTTGATGATTTCTTGAAATAAAATATCTAGGCTCTTTTTTTTTTTAAATCATGACTTTCAGGTAGTTCAGTAATTCTTAAATTATCTCTTCTGGATCTATTTTCCAGGTCAGTTGCTTTTCCAATAAGCTATTTCACATTTTCTTCTATTTTTTCATTCTTTTGACTTTGTTTTATTATTTTTTGATGTCTCATGAAGTCATTAGCTTCTAGTTTCCCAAAGATAATTTTTAAGAAATTATTATTTTTAGTGAGCTTTAGTACCTATTTTTCTATGTGGCTAATTTGACTTTTTAAAGAGTTCTTTTCTTCAGTGCTTTTTTTTTTACTGCTTTTATTATTTGTCCAGTTCTGTCTTTGCAATTATTTCCCTCAGTATTTTTTTGCATCTTTCCTATCAAGCTATTGACTCTCTTTTCATAATTTTCTTGCATTATTCTGTCCCCCCCCCAAGTATTTCCTCTATCTCTCTTATTTGATTTTTAAAATATTTTTTGAGTTCTTCCAGCAATTCTTTTTGGACTTGTGTCCAATTCACACCCTTTCTTTGAGGTTTTACTAATTTTAATTAATTTGCTAATTTAATTTATTATATATTAATTAGTTTGCTCATTTAAGCTATTTTGACATTGATATTTTCTTCTGAATTTGTGGCTTGATCTTCCCTGTCACCATAGTAGATTTTTAAGGTCAGGTTATTTTTTTATGTCATTTTCTCATTTTGCTGGGCTATTTCTTGAATTTTAGTTTTATTTTAAAAGTTTTATTAATGGAATGGAAGGGACACTGTTCTAAACTTCATGTTTTTCATGTTACGGTTTTCCAAGCTAGTTCTGGGGTCTGTAAGTTTACAAGGCTTCCTAAGTAGTATCACTTAAGGTGAGGTGTGATGTCACTATTTTCCTGACCTGTGCTCTGGTTTTTACCCAGGAAGAGAATTTGCTCTTCAGTAGCCAAAAGTAATAGCATTCTTCTTGGTCTTAAAACTATAACCAGGACCTCTGCTCTTCTGTGTCACAAGTGCTAGTGCTCCTTTTTGCCTTGGAACTGAGATCAGGACCCCTGTTCCCTTGTGAGCAACTATTAGTCCTCTTCTCTGCCCTGGAAATATGAGTTGGGTTCTGGTTCCCCTGTAGGCATAAGTAATCGTGCATCTTCCTGCTCTGGAATTGAAACAAGGGCTTTTAATCTCTTATGAAGGATCACAAGCACTCCTTTCTACCTTGGAACTGTGACCAGGGCCCTTTATCCTCAGTAGATTAAAGTGCTGGTGTTCCTCTGTATCTTAGATGTGAAGCCCAGAACTATGCATATGCATTGCCACAGGATCCTGAATCCAGTTCTAGAAAAAGATTCCTGTAATCTTTTTTTGATCATTTGTCAGCCTCATTTACCATCTCTGGGCTGAGAGTTCCCCAAGCTTCTGCTGCTACTATTGTAGTTGCCACTGCCAGAACTCTGAGCCAATTCCCCACCCATGTCTCAGACCTTTTTTCCTGACCTCCCAAGTTGTCTTGGCCTGGAAAAATGTCTGACTCTGACCTTTTGTTGGTGTTGCCATTTCAGAATACTATTTGAGGTGTTCTTAAAGTTGTTTGGAGGGGAATGTTGGGAGAGTTCAGCTGAATTACTGTCTGTACTCTGCCATTTTAGCTCTGCCTAGATAGCTTATAGAATAACTGCTAAAGGTATATGATTGTTCTTTCTAGAGACCCATTTCCCAATTAACTCTCCCCTCCAGCTCTACCCTTCCCCATTCCCCTCAAATAAAGAAAACAAAAATAAGAATATCCCAGACTTTAGATTGGCTGAAGGTAAGCCCAGATAATAGACCAAACCAATGGGCTCAGTCCAGAGGACCCAAAGAAATAGAATTCTCCAATCCATGGCAAGAGTTTCTAGTCTAGAATATGCCATCATCTTGTGGGTGTCAATAGGAAGAAGCAGCTTCAGCCTGCTGAGGCAAGGCCAGATTAACTCCAGAGAAGAGCTTAGAAATTAAGTTCTGTGCCTCCTAATCTGGAACTAGAGAGCTTGTTTTCCAGACAGTTCTATGATAAGAGACCTGCTGCTCTAGGGAGGATGCAGATCCCCTGTCTCAGGAGAGATCTCTTCAGCCTTTGGCTCTCGGTGGGCTCCGCCCTGGGGGAGCCTGTCCTCTAAAGAGAGGGCTCAAGCTCTAGAACTCTAGGGAAAATCACCTAACACTTAAGTATGACTCTTTTCTAGGCTCTCCCCAAATAGAAGCAAAAACACTAACCATGATGACAGCAACAACAATAACGTTTATGTTGCATTTTAAGGTTGAAGAGCACTTTCTCCCTTATCTTATTTGAGCTGCACATCAGCTCTGTGAAGTAGTTATTCCTGTTATCATTCCCATTTTACAGATGAACAAACAGCCTCAGAGGGATAGTAGCTGATGACCGTGGAAATGACCACAGACAGAAGCAGAAGGATAGTCCCCTGAGGATGGGAGTGGGGTGGGAAGCAAAGGGAACAAGCCTACAATTAAGTGCCTACTATGGGCCAGGCTTTGTACTAAGCACTTAACAAATATTATCTTCCTCACAACCATACAGGGAGGTAGGTGGTATTATGATCCTCATTTTTCCAAATGAGGAAACAGAGGCAGACAGAGGTTAAGTGACTTGTGCAGGGTCACATAGCTAATAAATGTCTGAGATCAGGTTTGAACCCAGGTCTTCTGGATTCTAGGCCACATTCTGGAGTTAGAAGACCTGAGTTTGAATCCTGACTCTGCCATTTGTTATCTGTGTGCCTTTGGACAAGTCATTTTTCTTCTTGGGAGTTCATTTTCCTCATCTGTCAAAAATGAGGGGGTTAAGTTGGATGATTTCTCAGGTTCCTTCCTGCTCTAAATCTGAAAACCAAACACCTAGAATCCAAGCTGAGGCTATTGTCTTGAGGAGGGAGAAAGGGCACGAATTCAGGAAATGGTCCTGGCTGGAGGATGCCGTGTGTGTAGGGAGGTGGGGCTGATGGAGAAGGGCAGGTGGGTCCCCCACGTTCTCAGGGACACATTCAAAGCAAGTCCACCTTCTGCCAGCAGAAGAGGTTGAATTTTTAGCAAATCAAACCTCCCAGAAAATGCTCCTGATGGGTTCCACCCGGTCCACAGCACTCCACCCAGTCTGCCCCCTGTGGAATTTCAATTCAAAAGCTATTTTTGTTTGAGGCAGATAACAATAAGCCCATTATACACACTTCCTCACTAATAGCTGTGTGGTCCGGCTGAAAGAGCCTCCACTTGCCATGAGTCAGCCCACCTGGGTTCCATTCCAGCTCTCCGACTTCCCAGCCCTGGGAGTGCTGCAGAGGAAATAGGGTCAGAATTGGTGTCAGATAACCTGGGTTTTAGTCCCCAGCTCTCTCCACTTAGCAATCTCTGAACTCCTCTGGGATTTCTCAGACTTTCTAGTCTAAGCTTTGACAAATCTCTCATCCCTTCTAGATCTCAGTTTTCTCTCCTTTAAAATGGGGACAATACATGTACCGCCCATCTCATAGAGGAAAACGTTTCTCAAGTCTTAAAGGGCAACGGAAATGAGAGTTGTATGGGAGGCTGGAAAGCCCAGGCTTATGAATCTCCTTTTTAGGGTGGAGAAGTTGAGGCAAAACATTGCCAAGCCCAGGCGTCACGACCTCTAGGTCCGGTGTGGTAGAATAGATCTTTCCTCTCAGTTCTCCTTCTGCGTCCTGTAATACTTCTGGAGGCAAAGTGGGGCAGCGGACAGTGTTGGACCTGGAGACAGGGAAGCCCGAGTTCAAATGTGGCTCAGATATTTAATAGCTGTATGACCCTGGGTGAGTTCCTTAACCTCGATGTGCCTCAGTTTCCTTATCTGTAAAATAGAAATAATAGCACCTGTCTCCCTGGATCATTGTGAGAATCAAATGTGGTAATGAAAATAAAAATACTTAGCACAATACTTGGTATATATATATATATATAGTAGGTAGCTAATTAATATTCATTCTCTCCCTATCCCTTATATACTGAAATATAGTTTACGAAATAATAGAGGGCTGCTGAGTAACTCAGTGGATAGAGAGTCAGGCCTAAAGATGGGAGGTCCTAGGTTCAAATCTGGCCTCAGATACTTCCCAGCTGTGTGACCCTGGGCAAGTCACTTAACTCCCATTGCCTAGCCCTCACCACTCTTCTGCCTTGGAACCAAGACACAATATTGATTCTAAGATGGAAGGTAATTGTTTAATAATAATAATAACAATAATATTAATTTTTAATTATTTAATAAAATTTTTATTTTATTAATATATTTTAATTATTTAATAAAATTTATTTATTTTTAAAAATAAATTTAATTTAATTATTTAATAAAATAATAAAAATAAAAAAAATTCCTATTAGAGACTTGCTAAAGTAGAAAAGTTGGGATTCAGGCATTACCCAGTATTCCCCAAGGTTTCAGGGCCTTTAACCTGAAAGGCCCTTGGAACAAACTTCTTTCCACCCTGAAGTTATGTGGTCTCCTCATCTTGCTTTTTCTTGTTTGGGGTATGGATGGGAATATGGACCAGGTGGATGGGTATATTAAGGAAACAACAGAATCTTGAAAATATATAAAATAGAATTTTTTTTAAATTTAAAATTAAAATTTATTTTTAAAAAGTCACGAGGCTTCAATGCAGAGAAGCTTTTAGGAAGGGCCCTCCATATTTCTCTTCCTGGATAGGTAGGGAAATTGAAGGGCTGGATGTTGCCTCTATGGTAGAAGCTGGGGAAAGGAAGAGAAACTGAAATCAATCAATATGGCAGAGCACCCACCCAAGGTGACATGATGGATGGGTCAGGGAGAGTGGCCTGGAGAATCATACCTAGCAGGATCCAGTCATTGGGGCAGTGAGGGAAATGGCTGAAATCCAATACCTGGCATCTGTTCCCCATCACTCCTCCCTGTGGGCTACTCCAGGAAAAACTCCAATTCTCTTTTACCCATCCAACTCCTTCACTTCCCCTCTGAGACATAGCAGGAGAAGGGAGGGTCGAGAAAAGAAATCCAACCACTGGGATGCTGTCATCATCAAGCCCTGCCAGTGGAAGCCTCTTTCTTCCAAGAGGGTGTCTTCACCTGGGGTCTATGAATTGATTTCAAGGGGTCCATGAACTTGAATAAGGGAACAAATCCATCTTTGTTTTCACTCATCTCTAACTGAAATTTTTCATTTCTCTTAATTACTTAAAAAATATTATTCTGAGAAAGCTTTATCAGGCCGCGAAAGGGGCCCGTGACCCACCCCCTCCCCAAAGCTTAAGAACCACTGCCTTCAATGTTTATTTGCATTCCCACGCTCTTTGAAATTACTATTAAATTGAGCAGAAAAATTAAGTCATTTTTAGTCTTGTCCCTCTCTTTGCGACCCCATTTAGGGGTTTTCTTGGCAAAGACACTGGAGTGGTTCTCCATTTCCTTCTGCAGCTCATTTTACAGTTGAGGAAACTGAGGCAAACAGGGTTAAGTTCAGGGTCATTCAACTAGTAAGGGTCTGAGGCTGGATTTGAACTCAGGTCTTCCTGTCTCAAGTCCTGGCATTCTGTGCACTGTGGTGCCACCCAATTGGTGTGGTTTAGTAAATAGAAATTCAAGCTTAAAGCTAAGAAGGACTGGAATCATGCCTAGCCTCTATCACATAGTGGCTGTGGGATGCTGGACATGCCATTTAATGCTTCACTGCATTAAATGTGTGCTTTCAGATCATAAATTACTGAGATGGTGGCGACCTGCATGGGTAGAAGGTGTTTTCCTCAACCAGGAGTTCCTCATCCCACAGGTCTAATCTCTATTGAAGTGTACACCCATTACAATGATTTTAGTCCGTCACTGAATGCTTGGTTTTAGATTGAGATAAAGGAAAGCAAATCAAAAAGGAGAGGCTTTCCTCAGCATAGGTGTGTGTGGAGTAATTCTAGGGAAAATTTCTGCAGCATTAATAACCTCTGAAATTCTGAGCCATCTAGATCTGCACTTGCTTTTGGAATGGAAGAGAAATTTACTAAGGAAATGAGCCAATAGAAATGGAAGATGGAGGTTGGTGCATCTATTGAGGTAATCATACGTCCTGCACATGTCACCAACCATTGCCCCATCTGGCTCTAGTTAACATAATGTTAAGGCTCATCCTGGATGGTCACAGATACCTCCTGTCTCCCATACTGGGGAGGCTTTCATCTCAACCACCAATAAGGCTGATAAGTCTAGATCAGTGCTGGGGTCTCCTCTGAGATGGCCTTGGTCCATATGGGAACTCTTCTCAGCTCTACCTTCAAGTGAAGTCCCTGGGATTGAAAATAGAGAAGAAAGGAACCCACTGGTGGAGCAGACACTCAGACCCTGTGGTCTGTACCAATCAGGAGGCAAGAGAAGAGGCCTGTTGGAAGAAATGGCTGCCTCCTTCTTCTTTGATGGTGTCTTCTTTGGTTCCCCAGCCCTTTCCTTGTGTGGATATACTGGTGCCATCTTGGGTGAGGCCCATTCTTCCCCTTCTGATTCAGTCATGCCAAGAATGCTGGGGATTCTGATTTTATCAAGGACTATTATTTCTTACAGTATATGTATTTGCATCTTGCTTTTGGCTAACCTCTGTCCCACGGTCTGTGTACATTTTATAATGATGGTGTTGGCCTCCTGCCAAAAGGCTTCCTGGGTTCTTCCAACCTGAAAGCTTTGTTTCCAAATCACAGCTACTGGTTGGTCTGGGAATAGAGATTTTGGAGGACATATTCTCTCTCTCTCTCTCTCTCTCTCTCTCTCTCTCTCTCTCTCTCTCTCTCTTTCTTCATCCATCCATCCATCCATCCATCCATCCATCCATCCATCCATCCATCTCTCCATCTCTCTCTCTCTCTCTCTCTCTATCTATCTATCTATCTATCTACCCATCCATCTATCTATCCATCTATCCATCTATCTATCCATCCATCTATCTATCTAAAGACTTGAAGCAAAGTAAAGAGAGAGAGTGAGGAGGCCGGGAACCATTTCCACTTCTTTTAAAAACTCTATCAGTATCTTTTGTTTTAATGCTAGTAGGTCATAACAATTATTGTTGTTTGTCCTTCCCCAATGACATCACTGGGAGATGTCTTGATTGACTTAGGAATTGGACTAAAATGAGGCAGAGTGGAGCAAAGTCCTTGGCCAAACTCTCTTCAGTGGCAAGACAAAAGTCAGGATGGCTGAAGATGGTCCAGGATGCAGTGGATGACTTTGGCATCTTCAATGTCTCACCAAGCACTAAGCTCTCTACAGCCCCGGCTTCATCTGCCTTCTTAGCTGCTGGAACTATAATAACAATAGCCAGAGATCAATGGCTTTGATCATGGCTGTCCCTCCATGGCAGCCTCTCTCTCCCTTTAACCGTTTTAGTTGTGCCTCTCTGTATCTTCTGGATCAGTGGAAGGATGAAGGAGATTATGCATTTAATGGAGAGCTCAGAACCTCCAGTCACTTCTGTTTCAATTTAACAAACTTTTCTTGTGTACCTACTGTGTGCAGGGACAACACTGCTCAGCTCTGAAGAAGATCCAAAGACTAGTTATAATTCAGTCCTACTCTCATAGCTTTACAGTCGATAGACCTGAGTTCAAATCCCACCTTTGACATGCTCTATAGGACCTTAAGCATGTCATTTGCCCAAAATATCTCAATTATCTCATCTGTAAAATGAGAGTGGGGGAAGAGTTGATTAGATGGCTTCTGAGGTCCCTTCCAGCTCCAGATCTATGATACTCTTGTACAGATGTTGATCCACAATAGGAAGATATGAGTTCTAATCTTGCCTTGAACATTACTAGCTGTATGAGCTTGGGTTCTCAGCCTCAGTTTTCCCATCTGTAAAATGGTAATAATAATAATATAAATATACACAATAATAATATGATGTAACATTAATAACAATACCTTTCATGGTTGCTTTTGGCAACAAATTAGACAACACATAAAAGTGTCTTGCAAAGTCTGTGCCACAAAAATGCTAACAGGAATTTTGAGTAATTACATGGGTATTAAAAGAGCAAACTCAGGGTTTGAGCAGAACCCCGTGTGCCATGGAGAAGAGAAGTTTGTTCGAGGGTGTGCTGGTAAAAGGTTTAATAACTGGTCCTCCATGGGGGGGATCTACACAGGACACACTTTTAAGTTGAATTTGTTTTATTAACATTTTCTTCATCCCTTTCTGAAGTCTAGACAAGAAATAAAGGAACCAAACCCTGATTTGATGTGTTTGCTGCTTTCTGAAGTCGAAGTGCTTCCCTGAAAATTTTGCAATCTCCGGTGAATGGGTTAGAGCGGACTTCAGTGCACCCCTGGCTGTTACCGAGGAGACAAACAGTGGGGTTTAGAGCTGGAAGGGACCTAAAAGGTCATTCTCCATGATTCAAATGAGGAAACTGAGTCCCAGGAAGATCAGACCCAGATTCAGTGGAAAAGTCTGGATTCAAATAAAGACACTTTTTACTAAGCCAAGAGTCCAACTCCAGAAGGCTTCCTGGAAGAGATGGTCTTTGAATTGGACTTTAAAGGGTGGGTAGGAGGAACATAGCTGACCAAGAAGGGGAAAGAGGACATTCCAGGGAGAGCTTCCAATTTCCAGCCTGAAGCACTAGTTGTCCCTGATGGGGTCCAGCTGGCTGGGAGAGGCCCAGTTCTCTTCTCTGGCCACATTCCTGACTCCCTGCCAGGTTCAGGGTTCCCAGAGTGAGGGCAAGAAAGCAGCCCCTGAAGGCAGCGGGTCAGGAGTTGGGAGAGGCAGGGTGGGGCTGGGAGGGGGCCCATATCAGAGATTCCAGCTACTGGCAGCTTCCAGAGAACCCCCTGATAACCATCTAGTGGGCTGCCATCCAGCCTTTTCAAGTTCAAGCCCTAAGAAAACAAATTCACTAAGACCTTCCCTGGTTCCTGAGCTCGAGGTGGGTCAGGAATCTACCTTTGCCTGAGTTAGGGTTAAGAACTGGGGGGTCTGGAGCCAGAGGAGTCTGGTTTTGAATCCTGGTTCTGCTCTTGACTCCATGTGTGGCTTTGGGCCTCAGTTTCCTCTTTAAAATGCCTTTTTATCATTAAAAAATTAAAAAAAATTTTTTAATGTTTAAATCATTTTTTGTTTGTTAAAGTGATCATTTGAGGATGGCTAAGTAGCACAATGGATAGAGTACCAGGCTTGGAGTCTGGAGGACCTGGGTTCAAATGTGACCTCAGATACTTCTTATCTGAGTGAACCTGGACGAGTCATTTAACTCCGTTTGCCTAGCCCTTGCCCTACTGTCTTAGACTTATTACTAGGACAGAAAGTAAGAGTTTAAAAAAAAAAAAAGATAATGCTGAATTAGGGGATTGCTTTGGTAGGTCCCTTCCAGCTCTGTCATGTGGCTTTAAAAATGGAATTTAGACAGGTTTGCTCATAAGCAATTATTACCCCTTTCAGGCAAGTCTTGTGTGTTTGCTGCTGCTGCACAATCCACATTTCTATGGTTTCTCCAGTTGAAATCCTTCCATTCGGGGACCACCAATTCCACAAAGCCTGCCCTTGCCCATCTCCAAAACCTCGTCGCTTCTTCCATAAAGATTTCACGTCTTTCTGTTGAGCCCCTCAGATGGCCTCACCACAGTCTGCCTTATCGTTAACCCTTGGAGTGTCCCCATTGCTCCTCCCCATCCAGCACCAGAAGAAAGGCTCCTGGAGGGCACTTTTCTTCTTTGTGATGGTGAGTGTCCACCGCGATGCTTTGGACCTCTTTTATTTTGGTCCAGATGTGAGATTTCAGCAACACTGGGAACTCTCCGGGGGAAAAGCCCCCATCGAAGCAGTTTAACAACTCATCTATCATCATCTAAATTTAGAGATTCACTTGGAGGCACCAGGAGGACTCACCCTATGGGAAGCCAGGTGGTGCAGTAGATAAAGTCTAGGACAGGAGGCGGAAAGACTCATTTTCCTGAGTTCAAATCCAGACTGGCACTAATTAGCTATGTGACCCTGGGCTAGTCACTGAACCCCTTTTGCCTCAGTTTCTTCATCTATAAAATCAGTTGGAGAAGGAAATGGCAAACCACTCTAGTATCTCAGCCAAGAAAACCCCAAAAGGGGTCACAAAGAGTCATAGATGACTGAAATGACTGAACAACAAGGGTCACTCTGGTTTGATGTGTCTGAGATGGCATTTGAACCCTGGTTTTCCTGACATCGAGGCCAATTCTCCACTATGCTTAACAGCTTTCCACCATCTCCAAAATTTGTCATTGTTGTTGAGTCATTTTTCAGTCTTGTCTGACTCTCTGTGGCCCCATTTGAGATTTTCTTGGCAAAGATCCTGGAGTGGTTTACCATTTCCTTCTCCGGCTCATTTTACAGATGAGGAAACTGAGGCTGACAGGGTGAAATGACACATCCAGGATAACCCAGCTTAGATCCTGGAGTGATTTGCCATTTCTTTTTCTAGCTCATTTTACAGATGAGAAAATTGAGGCTGACAGGATGAAGTAACTCATCCAGGATCATACAGCTTAGATCCTGGAGTGGTTTGCATTTCTTTCTTTAGCTCATTTTACTGATGAGAAAACTGAGGCTGACAGGGTGAAATGACCCATCCAGGATCACCCAGCTTAGATCCTGGAGTGATTTGCCATTTTTTTTTTCTAGCTCATTTTACAGATGAGAAAACTGAGGCTGACAGGGTGAAATGACCCATTCAGGATCACCCAGCTTAGATCCTGGAGTGATTTGCCATTTCTTTTTCTAGCTCATTTTACAGATGAGGAACCTGAGGCAAATAGGATTTGCCAAGTGGCCTAAGGATAGTGACTGATCTCTAGTCTCCTGACTTGGAAGATTGCTTTTTCCACTATGGGGGCATTTAAAGAAAGCAAATTCCTCTTCATTGTTTGGGGTGGAAAGAAGAGAAATATCTAGTTAACTAAGTGACTGCATAGAGACGTGGGCAGAGCCCCCCAAATCTGCCACGCAGACAGAGGCTCCCCGATTGGCTGAAAGTAAGCCTGGGCTTATAGGACAGACAAATGAGTTCATTCCAACTGCCCAGCTGGGCCTGTTTCTCCATCAGACTGGATGTTCTGATGTGGAAAATTCCATTCTCTTTGGGAGCTAATAAGAAGCTAGAAATTCTAGGTCTAGAGAGAATCCTGGACGAAATGAGGCTCAGGTAATGCCAGCTGGAATGAATAGCTTGGAAAATTCAAGCACTACTTAGCTGTCCTATTTCTTGTTTCTTGTGCATTCTCTTTTATTGATGAATGAGGAGAGGAGACAAGATGGAAGGAGCTCCCGGGGAGAATATCCCTTACCAAAGCAGGTCAGCATCTTTTCTGCAATTAAGTCCTAGAGGGCTGGCTGAGCCACGGAGAACTTAAGTGATTTGCCTTGGATCACACAGCCTGTGTGTGCTCGAGGAGGGCCTTAAACCCAGGTCTCCCTTGGCTTCCGGGCCAGCTCTTTATCTGGTACCCTACGAGGCTTCTCTTGATTGTGAAAAATCCCCAGAAAATGTTTTCTGAAAGCTTAGAGTGTGTAGACAAAGAGAGTTTGGATACTGGTTTGGAAGAAAGGAAGGAAACAAGCTTTTATATGGCTCTTATTGTGTGTCAGGCACTGGGCTAAGTCCTTTACAAACATCACCTCACTTTAACAACCCTGTGAAATAGACATTTTTATTATCCCCATTTTACAGTTGAGGAAACTGAGGCAGGCATCAGTTCAGGGAGGAGACGGCCAGGATGTGCCCAAGGGTCAGATTTGAATGTGGGTCTTCCTGATTCCAGGCTCTGTGCTTTATACCCCCAGCTGCCCCATGACTTATTCCATTTTGCCAGTAGAAAGGCAGGAGGCACTCAGATCTGACCCCAAGGGTCCAGATACTTCTGACTGTGGGTGGTTTTCTGTATTCTAGACACTTAGCTTGCATTATTATTCCCAAATTAAGACCTCTAAACAGGTCTGGCCACGCCACTCTTCTACTCCGAAACCTTTGCTGAATGAGTAACTTCCCTGTTGATGTCAGGACAACAGACAAACTCCTCAGCCTGGCATTTAAAGTTTTCCATAATCCTGCTCCAGCCTGCTTCTGGAGACGTTCATACCATTCCCCTTAGTTCACTGGACATTCCAGCCAAACTGAGCTCGCTAGTCCTCAAACTCAGCAGGCTCCCTGCCTTCTAAGGGGCTGTCATCAACCCCCCCACCTCAGGAATTCACTCCCTTCTCACCACCAAATTTGATCATCCTGAGCTGCTGTCAAGGTGCCATGGCCCACATTTCCTCCTGTGGATTTCTCCTGGTATGCTTTGAAATGGAAAAACCCCCTCCATGTATCCCCCGAAGCCCTTCTTGATGCCTCCTCTCCCCAGTTAGTCTTCTCTCCCTCCTCAAATTAACTTGCATTTACTTCTCTGTGTTGATGTGGTGGTTGTCCATCCTTCATCTTTGAAGAGGACCATTGGCATCCCGGGGCAAAGTCTTGACTTGCTCTTGAATAAGATATAAGTGAGGTACAAAACCTTATTCTCTCTTTCAGAGTCCTCAAAGTCCAGCAGCAGCAGGACAGAAGTCAGGAGGACTGGCCATCGATGGTCCTGGAGGCAGTGGATGACCGTAGCGACTTCCGTGTCTGACCAAGCTCTAAGAGCTCCATCCACTACGTCTGCTTCAGCCGCCTTCATGGACCTTGGAACAAATTGTTCTCTGCCCATTCCGCTGGGGGAAGTCCTCATAGGCTTGGGGTAGCCACCCATGGCTTTGAGGTCTCTACCTAGCTTAGCCCATCTTCTAAGATGGTTTTCCTGGCGAGTGGCTGCTGCACATGCTATTGCTTCTTGGAGCCACAAGTGAGAGTTGGGTGAAAGGTGGACACCAGAGATGGATGAGCAGCCTAGAAAAGGGCTCACACCAGAGAAATGTCCTCCCCGGACACCCCATACGCCCTACTTATCTGTGTACATACATGTTGTAAGTCCCATGTAAAATAAGAGATCCTTGAGGGCAGGCATTATTGTGTCATTTTTGTCCTTTCATCTCTGACACCTCACTCGATGGCTGCCATGTAATCGATACTTAACAAATATTTAAAAATGTGAATTTAGATGCAATCTGAAATGAATACATGAATGAATGAGCTTTTATTGACAATTTAGGAGCCAGGTGTGGCACCAAGCATCTTGGGTATAAATGATACAGACGCAAAAAGCAAGACAGTCCTGTCTTCAGAGAGGTTAAATTCCAAAATAGAGGATGACAGCAGGAAAGAGTGTTTTTTGGTGGCGGTGTTCAGGAAAGTTACAGGGGAAGGAATGGAATCATGTTACTTGACATGCCCTTTCCAGGAATGGTAATGTCGATTTGATTGCTGTTTCCAGAACTAGATGGAGAAGGGGAGAGAGGGATGGGGTAGCATTGGTGGTTATGTGGCATCAGAATGACTCAGTAGTAGTTCTGTGGATCTCAGGAATCAGGAACACGGGGCTTCAGAGTAGGAGCTGGAATGCTGAAGGTGGAACCTGGAGCATGGGAGCCCCCCAATTCCCCAAACCTTAGTTTCCTCAATTTCACATTGAAGGATTGGATTGGACAATCTCTATGATCCTTTTGGACTTCAATCCTCTGAAATGGACAGCTTGGCAAAGTTGACTACAGAATTAATCCATCAAAATTTTGTAATCAGAGAAGCTAGTGTTTTTTTCTTTTCTTTTTAACTCAGTTTCTACAATGAGACCAGATATCTGTAGCAAGGGAATATCAGAGGTGATGACAAAATAACAGCTTGTTGGAGCCTGTTTTTCTCCTGTTGATTTTTCCTGGTATACTTTGAAAGGGACGAATCCTTCAGCCTCCTACCATGCAGTGCCTAATCAGCAGAGCTGTCTCTGAAACTCTGGAGAAGGACATTTAGAAACACTAGGAACAGAACTCAATGTAATGATGAAAATAGATAATTTTAAATAAGGGCACTTCTCCTATCGCCTGGGTGCTTGGGGGCATGTCACAGAGAACCAGATATAAATAAACTGCTAAAGGTTTAACGCAGCCATGGAAATAAGGAGCAAACATTTGCCAGCCCACGGAAATTTCGTATCAGACTAGCCTAGGGAGGGAAATTGATGACGCTGCCAGAATTCTCTGTTACAGCTCAGACATTTGGTTAAAGTGCTCCCCCTTTCTTGCTCAGTTCCTTTCTCACTTTGCACCTGGTTTAAGGCACTGATTTCTTCTAATTTTTTTTTGATGAATCTTGTTTTAAAATCACAGCACACATAAATAAGCCTTAAAGTACACTCCATGAGAGATTAAGCCAAAACAATACAAAATACTGATCATGCCTAATAGTCTATGCTACCATATGCTTTTTTTTTTTAACTCTTACTTTCAGTCTTAGAATCAAGTATTGGTTCTAAGGGAAGGGCTAGGCAATGTGGATTAGGTGACTTGCCCAGGGTAATATAGCTAGGAAGTGTCTGAGGCCACTTTTGAACCCAGGACCTCTTAACTCTGGTCATGGGTCTCTATCCACTGAACTGTACAACCCCTCCTCCCATACATATACTTTTGCATTTTTATTCCTTAAAATATAGGATAACTGTTGGGGTTATACCCCAAAGAGATAATAGGGGGAAAGACTTGTACAATTATAGTTGTGCTCTTTGTAGTGGCAAAAAACTGGAAAATGAGGGGATGCCCTTTGATTGGGGGATGACTGAACAAATTGTGGTATCTGCTGGTGATGGAATACTATTGTGCTAAAAGGAATAATGAACTGGAGGAATTCCATGTGAACTGGAATGACCTCCAGAAATTGATGCAGAGTGAAAGGAGCAGAATCAGGAGAATATTGCACACAGAGACTGATACATTGTGGTATAATTGAATGTAATGGACTTCTCTACTAGCAGCAATACAATAATCCAGGACAATTCTGAGGGTCTTATGAGAAAGAATGCTATCCACATCCAGAGGAAGAACTGTGGGAGCAGAAACCAGAAGAAAAACAACTGCTTGATCACATGGGTCGATGGGGATATGATTGGGGATGTAGACTCTAAGCAATAACTCTAATGCAAATATTAATAATATAGAAATAGATCTTGATCAATGACATATGTAAAACCCAGTGGAATTGCTCATTGGCTACGGGGTGGGGGAAGAAGGAAGGGAAAGAACATGAATCATGTAACCATGGAAAAATATTCTAAATCAATTAATTAAATAAAACTTTTCAATTAAAAAACAAAATATAGGATAGTCTTTGAAATGGAAGCATAATGCTTCTTCGATTAAAGGTGACCCAACTCTCAATGGCATTAATAGGTTAAGTTCCCAGAGGAGTGGCTACTATTACCTTCAGGATTCCAGGGAGGTGATCCTTGGGTCCCTTTCCTCCTAAAAAAGAGAACACAAGCCCCCACTGGCGTGTTTCTAGCAATCAGTAACATAAACTCAATCCTTTAGCAAAGTCATTTACTCTAATGGTATGGCAAGAACAGTACAAGCAAAACATTTCCTTCCAACACTTACTTTTCTACAAATTCACCTGGAGCCCAGGAGGGCAAGAGTGGGCACACACTTAAAATCCAATGATAGCAGGTCACATGAATGGGGAACATATGTGCCCAAGGCAACTTGCAACTCCAGATTTGCAGGATCTCAATCTCTCATCATTTTCTATGGGATGAGGAGGGAAGCCTGGATGGGCTACTTCGTGTTTGCCACTGATCTATGATTGGGGCTAGGGAAGCTGCACTGTCTCTGCATTGGACAGTGGCTGGATGGACTCCTGTATGGTGCCGGGCAGGCTTTACTACCACTGGACAGCAACTGCCCTGAATGGTCACTAGCCAACTTAGACCAGCTTGAGCTGGCTAAATTGCTTAGAAACTGGGTTATTCTTTGTGTTTGGCATCTCTGTTGGACAGGTTGACTGGCTGGACTTTTTGGCCTTACTCTTTGGGCAGCTGCAGTCTTTCCTACCTTTATCCACTTGCTTGGCCGAGTACTTTCTTCAGCTGGAAGCTTACTGTGCTCTTTTCATCTGTGGTGCTACAGTTCTTTCAGCTGGGGCAATAATGCAGAAGACTTTCTTTGGTGTCACCTACAGACAGGAGATGGGAGAGGTCTTGCCATTCCTATTCTAAAATACTTCTGTTCCCCAAAGCTCCTTTACTCACTAAGTTCTCCATGTTAGGTTAGGAGGATCATTTTCAATTCAGTTCCATCTTCTACACTCCTTTGGAAATCTTATGTGGATGAATGTCTAGAGAGGAAGGCAAAAATTTCATCTGTGAACTGCAGAGAAATTGAGCGTCTCCTTCGCCTTAAATATGCAGCGGAGCTATTTAAGCCTCATGTCTTTCCTAGGATGGGGAATGTCTATTCCCTGCCCCTCCCTACAAAAGATGTTCCTCTTTAAATTGCAAAGTCTCTGCCTTTTAGCCTTCTATACCTGATTCAGCCTTTACTGGGCATCCCCTTTTATGTGAGTGTCAAAAGGTAGAACCTATATGGTGCCCAGGGTATTGAAACAGAGTTTTCTTACAGCATTGCCTGATCTTTATTTACATTCTTGTAGTCTGAGTATATATTATTATTCTAGATCTGCTTTCTTCCATCTGTATCACATATCACTCATCCACTCGAAAGACTCTAATAGCTTCCTATTGCTTCTAGAGTAAAATACAAAATCCTCTGGCATTTGAAACCCTTCAAAATCTGGGCTTCACATATCTCTCTAAGCTTATAGGACTTCTACCTGTTCCAGCTAAATTAATCTTTTTACCCATCCCAAGACATTCCACTTTCCACCTCCATTCTTGTGCGTGAGCTGTGTCTCCCAACCTTATGTCTAGAATATCCTCTCTTCTCACTTCTACCTCTTCAAATCTTTTGTTTTCTTTTTCAAAACTCATCTTAGGGGGCAGCTGGATAGCTCAGTGGATTGAGAGTCAGGCCTAGAGACGGGAGGTACTAGGTTCAAACCCGGCCTCAGACACTTCCCAGCTGTGTGACCCTGGGCAAGTCACTTGACCCCCATTGCCCACCTTTACCAATCTTCCACCTATGAGACAATACACCAAAGTACAAGGGTTTAAAAAAAAAAGTGATTAAAAAAAACTCATCTTAAGGGCTGCCTCCTCCCTGAAGTCTTTACTAATCACCCCAGATGTTGGTGCCACCTCTGCCATTTATTTTGTACTTATTTTGTGGTTATTTTTGTGTATACATATATTATTTCGCCTAGTAGACTATAAGATCCTTGAGGACAGAAAGGGTTCTTTTTTTTTTTTTTCTAATCTTTGTATCTTCAATGCATAGTATAGTGCCTGGAATGGAGTAGACACTTACAAATGGAAAGGGCAATGGATTTAGAACTAAAAGTCTCAATTTCAAATTATGGCTTTGCCACTTAAACATTATTATTTTATTATGTATTATAATACATAAAAATATAATTAATAATAATGACAGTGATAACAACTAACATTTATATAATTTACTATATGCTAGGCACCAGAAGTGCTGTCTAATTATTATCTCATTTGATCCTGACAACAACTCTAGGAGGTAGATGTTATTATGGTTTCCATTTTACAGATAAGAAAACTGAGGCAGATAGCAATTAGACGACTTGCCAAAGGTCACACAGCTAGGAAGTATCTTGAGGTGGAATGACTGGAGTCAGCACTCTATCCACTGTGCTAAGTCATTTAACTTTTCCAGGTCTTAATTTACTCATCTGTAAAATGAGGAGGTTGGACTAGATCTTTAAATTCCCTTCTTACTCCAAACCTGTGTCTTCCCGTGTTTCTTTGAAGTCTTCACATTCAAAAAATCACTCAGGAATGGACCTCAGCGACCATGCCTTTACCAGAATCCCCTTTAAACAACCTTAAATACTTATCATCCAGCCCCTGCCTGAAGACAGACCCCCCTTCCCATGGCCGCCATACTTCCCCATCCCAGAATTTATTCATTCACTCCTCACAATCATTAAAGTATTGTTTCAAACTTTTTATTTATAAAGTTGTATTGCTGCAGACCTTCTCCCACACCTACATCCCTTCTTCTGTCCGTCACCTCCTTGGGATGGCCAACCTGAAGTGGGATCACGGAGGTCAAAGGGTAGAAACCATCTTGGAGCTAACTGGGCAGAATTTCTCTTGGTTTTCCAAGACTGACAGGCTAGTTCGCATCTCCATGAGCCACGAGGCAGCAGGTCTATTTTCCCAGACTTCCAGCAATGGCAGATTTTTCCATCTTTGTAAGAAACTGATAGTGAGTCTTTCTGGAATCCTCTGGTTTTTGTTTACATTTTAACAGGCTCACTTCTCTCCTAAAAGTACAAATGAACATGTCCATATGTACACACACACGTACATATCCATATCCATATATATATATATTTTTTTGGGGGGGGGTATGAATTCAACAAATCTTTAACAGTCTATTGCAATATGCTCTTTACTGGTCTCACCACTCCTTCTGTCTTGGTCTTTTGCAGTCAATAGTCTATACAGCTGCCAAAAATAATCTTCTTAATGTGTAAAGCTGATTGTTGTTCCCCCTCTTTACAACCTTCCGAGGCTCCTGGTTTCCTCTGGGATAAAATAAAAACTCTTTAGCCAGGCACTTAAAGCCCTCCATAATCTGACTCCAACCTACCTTCCCAGCCTAATTTTATATTATTTCCTTTTGCTCCTGCTTTGTTCTGGCCAAACCAAACTGTTTATTCCCTGAACCTGCTAAGCCATCTCTTGCCTTTGAGCATTCAGGTCATTCCGAGTCCCTCCTCATTTCTCAATTAGTGCCAAGAATGCATAACAAGAAATGGTCCCTTGGAGGTATCTGAATTTGCTCTATTTGACATTGTAATTATGTAAGATATGGTCACTGGTTCCAGCCCAAAGGAAACCTGCCCTGCACATTCCAATAATGGGACCGTTTCCTGGGATTCCTCATTCACAATAATGGAAATCTAGCTGTACTTTCAAGGTTTGGGTCAGGTGCCACCCCTTCCTTGAAGTCTTCTCAGATTCTTTCCAGGTGAAAGGGTTCTTTCCCTCCACAAATCTTTTTAATTTTAAACCCTTACCTTGCATCTTAGAATCGATGCTATGTATTGGTTCCAAGGCAGAAGAGCAGTAAAATCTAGGCAATCGGGATTAAATGACTTGTCTAGGGACACACAACTAGAAAGTATCTGAGGTCAAATTTGAACCCAGGACCTCCCATCTCTAGGCCTGACCCTCCTTCAATCTTCCTAAAGCTCTTTCCTGGATCCTTTATATCCTCAGTGCTTTCACAGTGCCTGGCACATAGCATTCACTTAAAGAGTAGAAAAAGCAATGAATTTGGCATGAAGGGCTCTAGGTTTAAGTCATGATCCTATATATAATATAATATAATATAATATAATATAATATAATATAATATAATATAATATAATATAATATAATATAATATAATATAATATAATATAATATAATATAATATGA
>NC_058131.1:692008946-692019245 GCF_016433145.1 Gracilinanus agilis
TAATATAATATGACATGACATGACATGATATGATATGATATGATATGATATGATATGATACGATACGATACAATACAATAATGTAATGTAATGTAATGTAATATAATATAATATAATATAATACAATACAATACAATACAATAGAACATAACATAACATAATATAATATAGTATAGTATAATATAGTATAATATAGTAAAATATAATATAGCATAGTATAGTATAGTATAGTATAGCATAGCATAGCATAACACAACACAACACAACATAACATAACATAATATAATATAACATAACAATACAATACAACATAATATAACACATAATATAATGCAAATGTTATATTATATAAATATTATATTATATGTTATAATAAATAATATAAATAAAAATATAAAAATCCTATATAAATAATGGTCCTATCCTACTCCATTCCATACTATACTAATGAGTTCAGACTGTATCCCCCAGCCCTCTGGAGGGAGAGTAGACTTAAGTTCTTTGAGGATAAAAGCTGTATTATTTTTAATGTCTGTATCCTCAGGACCTAGCACGTAGTAGGTACCCAGTAGTGATTTGTTGTACTGAAATGAAAAAGTACCAACAATTTGCAAGACTGTATTTATTATTATTATTAACACAAATATATAATAAATACCTGCTATTTACCCTACTTTTTCATTCATTCATTCATTCATTCATTCATTCATTCATTCATTCATTCATTCATTCATTCATTCATTCTTTGATAAGTCTGCTTCACCTTTCCATACCTTAGTTTTCTCCCCTCCACAACATTTAGACGATAGTACCTACCCTGCCTACTACCTGGCTGTTGCAAGCAGGAGATCAAAGGATGGGTATGAAACCTGAAGGCAAATAAAAAAGAGGAGAAACTCTGAAATAAAAATCTCTCCCCAGACTATCTTTCCACATTGTTTCCCACCTGCTTTCCTACACATGCTGATGTGATGGAGGGAGAGTTAAACGGTGAGTCAGAGGACCCGGGTTCGAAAGAAACCAGGCTTTGCTATTTATTTTCCATGTTCCCTTGAGTGAGTTACTTCCTCTCTCCAGGCCTGACCCATGAAGTGAGGGGGTTGGTCCAGGTGATCTCTAAGGTCCCTTTCAGCTCTAATTTGGACAACACCCCATTCCCTCAACCCCCATCCTGTGGTTCTCTACCTGCATGCCCTTGTTCGAGCCTAAACACATACATGACCATGGGGTTATAGATGCAGAGACACATGGGACTTTAGACAGCATCATTAACCTCATCATTACCCAGGTAGGAAGCTGAGACCCAGTGACTCAAAGGGCAAGTGACTTTCCCAGGGTCACGAATTGTAAGACGTCTCCTCTAGAGGTGCGACACATCGCCTTCCAATCTGTCACCTTCTGGCACATATATATATATGGATTTCTAAATCTGACATGGTTCTGCCTTAAGACAGGTAAGGGATTATCACATCCGTTTTACAGACGAGGAGATTAAAGTCCAGGGAGGCTAAAATAAGCACAAGGTCAAACTCGAAGGGAAACAGCGTCTTCTGACGCTTGGCTCGGTTTTCTTTAATGCACCACGATTCCTCTCTGGGAAAAAACATTGGAGTGGAAGCGATTTCATTGAAGTAGAGGTCAGCAGATAATAGTTGGTCAGTAAATGTCTATTGAATGAATAAATGAGCACCTGCTTGGCCCACTGACAAGACTGGCATCGGCTGTGTCAAATTTAGAAACGCACATGAACATCAGACAATGGAGAAATTTAGAAGCTGTGAGTCTTCTATCTCCTAGGAGATATATGATAGTTCAGCAGAAGCGTGCCTACATACACACTTATATAGGCACACACATACACTCTTCTCTTTCCCCTCTTCTTTTCTCTCTGTCTCCTTTCCCTCCTTCCCTCCTCCTCCTCTTTCATTCCCAAATGTATCCATGATTTCCTAAATGTGTATATATTCCTTCCAACTAGGAATATCACAATCCACCCACTTCTTCTGATGCTGTGCCATTCTTGCCTATGTTCTCTCATATATTCACTATTGTGGGTCGACCCAATTTATTGTACACACACACACACACACACACACACACACACACACACACACACACAATTTTGGTGGCAGTTGGAAGGATGCTGCTTTTTGATTCAGAAGATTAAATTTGAATCCTGGCTCTGACATTAATTAGCTGTACTAATTTGGGTAATTCACATCATCTCTCAAGTCCTCGGTTTCCTCCTCTGAAACGGAGGACTTGAGAGATGATGAACTCGATGACCACCGTATGAGGAATGTGTCCCATGTTGTGACCTCAATTCCAATCACTAAGAAGCTGTTCTAAACTCTTATTACTTTTATCAGGTGAAAATGCTTCTCTGATTGAATTACAGAGTCAATCAATCATAAATATAAAATGGATGCAATCACTTCTTAGACATCTCTATTGAATTATTCAATCAATCAAAACATAAACCAGATTCTTAACAACCTAGTCGATGAAGTTGGGAAAGAATGGTTTCAGAGCCACTGGGTGAAATCAGACGATGAAATTTATTGGGTTTGGATGAAAGAATTAGATGCACATTCAAGTCTATGTATATTCTGGCAGCTGCTTTGGGATGAAAACTTTGAGGAAGTAGGACCGTGACACACCTGTACGAGAGGGCAGCAATGGGAAAATGGCTAGAGGGAGGGTCTCGTTTTCTTTCCCATTGACCACAGCATTGCTGAGGAACTGGACCAGTAACAACCGATGCATCTAGCTGAAAATTCAAAGAGGATAAACTAGGCATGTGGAAATAATTACAGTTTCAGAACTCTAATGGGCTTTAGATGGGCTTCCTAAGGACTCTGCAAAGGGAGGAAAGGACTTCTATCCCGCCAGAAGTTTCAAGTCATTCCTTTGTGAAATATTCTCTCAATGTGACCCAAGTACTTCCCCCTGGATTCTGTAATCACCGGTGGGGGAGTAGATCCCATACTTTCGGGGAATATTTTTGAACCAACTATTCTTAACACATGACCTTAATAAATAATCATTTAAAAAAGTGAATTAGTTCTGGCTGGCAAATTGATACTAATAGATAATGGGGAGCACATGGTGGGGGGCTCACAAGGGATAGTCCTCAAAAAGCTCCCAAACACTCAAAGTTATCCCTAGATACCTGGTGGTAGAAGTAGTTAGTTCACTTTTGGGGGTCCTAGTTGCTCATGGAAGGTGGGGAAAATAGCTTGATCCAGAGATGGGAGTCCTGGGTTCAAATGGGACCCCAGACGCTTCCTAGCTGTGTGACCCTAAGCAAACCACTTAACCCCCCTTTTCCTAGCCCTTGCTGCTCTTCTGCCTTGGGACTAATACCTAGTATTGATTCTAAGATGGTAGGGAAGGGTTAAAAAAAAAAAGTCCTGTCAGTCAAAACTGAATCCTGTAGAGAACTGATTAAATTTCCCTGAGTTGGGGGAGTTATTTTGTCGTCTGAGTCTATGAAAGGGGCAGGCCATGTTGATTATACTTCCTCTGTTGAGGCAGGTTCTCCCCTGGCCGCCAGTCTAAAGGGAAGGAAACGGCCAACTCTAGCTGGGGAATTCTCTAGGACAGGAGAGCGAATGGCTATCGTGGTCATTAGAAGCATCGATACCACGTGCCTCTGATGGGGCAAGAGAAGCCACCTCAGGAGCGAGACCCCCCAGCTCTGCTAGCACCGTGAGGAAGGATGCCCTGAACATCCCAGCTGGGTGACTGTGGAGGGAGGCACAGACGGAATTCCTTTGCCTCCTAGGAGTCCTTCCACCTTATATTCAGAATCGCAAGATTTTAGAGCTGGGAGGATCATTACACACCACCAAATTTAACTGTATAGTTAGAAGATCTTGAACCTTTGGACTCCATCTCCCAGCATCTCTTTCCTCTTTTGTCCCTAAGTTGCGTGGTGATGTTGTTTGTATATACTTGTGGGTAACCCTTCCTTCTCTCTTTTTCCACCTATGCGGCTGGGAAAGAATGGTTCCCTCTTTGCTCTAGCTTTTTTATTTTAGTCATTATTAATAAATCTTGTTAAATATGATACTTAGAATATTGTATATTAATTTTTAATCTCTACACCCTATAGTTTTATGGATGGGGAACAATAGATCAGAGGGATTCAATGACTTGCCCAAGGCCACACTGTTTAAATGACAGAACAGGGATTCAATCATAGGTCTTTCCTCCAGCTCCTGACTCCACTTTCTGAGTGATTGGAAAGTTTTCTCACTTTTTTTTCTTATTTTTCCTTATTTTTCTTTTTTCTTTCTTTTCTCACTTACCATCATTTCTAAGCCCCCATCCATGTACTCCCACTTACCAGTCGATATTGATTTGCCAGCCAGAATTCCTTTGCTTTTAGAAATGGATATTTATTAAAGCAGTATGGTAAGAAGAGTTGGGTAATGATGATGTCCTCTTTATCCAGAGCACATGGCCATAGTCCAGCTGATCTTCCTGGTAAGGTTGGAGGAGAGAAACACCATTTAGCTTCCATAACATCCCCTGCTTCAGGCTCAGACTTCAACCATTGTGTTACCCTTAAGGCTTTTCAAATTTATTAGAATCAAGACAGGAGAGGGGAATATTTCTACAGTGATTTCAGATTTACAAAATTCCTTCTTCCAACAACTCTGAGAAGGGCTTAAACAAAGACTTTGTAAATAGGACTTTAACTTAGGGCTCCACACTTAGTAATAATCATTAGCTAAAAATAGGAAATGCCTGAGACATCTGGGGAGTGGTATATTAGATAGAGTACTCAGCTGGGAAATAGGAAGACCTGAGTTCAAATTCTGCCTCAGACATTTACTAGTTGTATGATCCTGGGCAAGTCATGGTCCCTTGTCTGCTTCCGTTTCTTCATCTCTAAAATGGGGATAACAATACTACCTATTTCACAGAGTTGTTTCAAGGATCAAATGTGGAGTATTTTACAAACCTTATAAATATTAGTTGTAAATACTAAATTCTTTGATGGCATCACTTCTTCCCAGGTATACTCTTTAATCAGCTGACAAGCATTTAGAGCATCTCTGGGTCTTCCCAACATTTGGGGCTTCCCATCCTACTTCGTGAAATACAGACCAGAAGCAGAGACTCCAGAGACGTCTCTGAGCCACGGAGAATCTCACTGTCCTAACAGACAGTCTTCTGGGATAAAGGGAGCTGGAGGCTCGCTTAGAAGAGAGGTGCCTCCTTCAGGGAGCTCAGCTGCCCCAGCAGAACAGGTTTGGAGCCTTCTATAAAGAGGGCTCCCAGGAGTGGCCGAGGCAGCTTTGGAGCTGAGCCTTAGAGCCCTTTCCCTTAGGATTTCTTTAATCTCTAAGAGACCCAAATCTCGTATCTTTTGGAATGTAGTTGGGAGGGAGAACACCCTTCAGTCATCACCACTAGCATCTCCTCCCTGACCCTGGGTTCAAATTTTGACTCTTCTTAATCATCATCATCAGAGTTGACATGTATTTAGCTGCTTGAAGGTTTACAAAGATGCTACTAAAATTCTGAGGCAGGATGCCAACTCGGGTCTTTCTGAGTCCAAGTTTAACATTTATGTGACCATGTGGAAGTTGCTAAACATCTCTAGGCTTCAATTTCCCTAGCTAGAAAATGAGGCAGTTGGGAGGAGATGTAATTTAGAACCCTTCAAGCTCTAAATCCTAGGATCCTAAGTGGTGGAATAAGCTACCTTGTAAGGTAGTGAGCTCCCTGTTGGTGGAGGTCTTCAAGAAACCACTCATTTTGCTTAGGAAACAATTGAACTAGTTTACTTTGGACAGCTTTTCAATTCTGTGTTTTTGTTGTTAGACTTGCGAAAGATCTGGCCACATCTCTGTGCTGGGTCTTGTGGCGTCAGGCCAAGTGGACAGTTGCCTAGTGGTATAATTTGAGAGGAACAGAGAAAAATTTCCATATAAAAATATCTTCTCCTCATGTTTAAAATTCCACTGTGAGAGCTTCAGTCCTTTGGGTTAAGCACTGACCTCTTCAGGCATCTCTATTAAAAATGTAAGTTCTTTGGGAAGAAAGATTTTCATTTCCGCATACCTCATTGTGAGTTTGTTCTTCTTCGGTTTTTCATTTTCCTGTGAGAGCAGAGAGCTGGGACAGCCTGAGGCTGGGATATGAGGAATAGAGAGGGACATTTAAAGGAGATGGGTAGGTCAGAGAGGAAGTATGTAAGGATCTTGAAAAACAAATGTCCTAGTTTGTTAGAGGATTCACTCTCCATGCAAGTTTTCCTTCAATATATACCTTTCCACCTCCAGAAATATCTCAGTTGCTTCTAAACAAAAATAATTCATAATTCTGGAGCATTTTGGTTTTAGCCATTCAGTGTTTGTGTGTAGGAACTCAGCTAATAAGATTAATCTGATTTCTTTTGCCACTATTGTTGAGGATTCTCACCCAATCAGGAGAATTCTGCTGCTGGAAGGGTTCTTAAGTGGGAGGAGATTTTGGGGAGGTAGGCTTAGGTAGGGAGCCTGCTATTCTCTTATCAGGACTGGTAAGAAGGTATAGGGCTCCTGAAGGATGAAAATAGATGGCCCTAATTTTCCTAAAGGAAAAGAAGGTGAGTTCTTTAGACTATAGGCAAATGATTTTGAATTCAATTTCTGACTAAATTCTAGAATGCAGTTAAAGGGATGATTTTTAGATACGTAAAAAAGGAAGAGGTAATCAAATTACCAGAAGCCAGAATGGGCTCATGGATGTTCCCCTTTTTAAACAGGGTTATGAGACTGGTAAGCCAATGAAATATTTTAGAAATAGGACACAGGAACTGATATCAACCTAGGTCATTTGATAAAATTTTACATTCCATCATTATAGACAACATGGAGAGAGGTGGAGTAGATTCCTGAATAGTTAGATGGATTCCAAACTGATTGAATGGCCAGTCAAAGAGGATCTTAGCATCTGAGATTGGAAGCTGACTGGGATGGATTGTGGAGACCATTTTACAGATGAAGAAGTCAAAACCAGGGACAGTTAAGTGACTTGTCCATATTCACCCTTGTAATAAGCGGCAGGGACAGAATTTGGGGCCAGTCTTCGATTATAAGTTGAGCCAATAAATCTGTTTTTGGATGCTACCTGGGGTAGAACATCTCCCATTGAGATTTAAAGCTCTATGAAGGTAGGGACTACCATCTCCTTCCCTTGTGGTCCCATCACATAGCTTAGGGCCTGGCACATAACACAGATTAATAGATGTTCATTTAATGACTTGACTTGGAGAGTCAAAAGGGGAGAGAACCGGGGACAATTCTCACCCATGAGAGTTTATTTTTGAGGGAGGAGGAGAAGAAGGAAGGGCAGGTAGAAGGAAGACTGGAATCAGGTGAAAAGAAGCTATTTGGGCAAAGAAAGAAAGGCCAGGGGAGGGGCTTCATACCCCGATCACTGCGAAGGACCACTTCTGGCTCAAAAGAATAAGCTAGTTTTCAAGGACTGTCTTTTCCCCATCCCCATCTTGCCAAATACCCATAGACATCCTCTTTTCTTTAAAAGATTCAGTTTTGCCTAACTGGATTAAGGTATTAACCTGTTCAGCAAGGAGAACAGCTTTCAGCACCACCCTGGTGTGCTGAAATAGAGCCCCTGCAGGGGTGTTATTGAAGACTCTTTGGCTTGGGCACCCAGCTGCTGCCATAGCCGCTGGTGCCTGACAGCAAAGGCTCTGTGCCCCTCAATGGCAGCTTCACATTGTCCAGGTGCTAACTTGGGGTCTAATTCAGGGCTACACCTAAACCATCCCAGGGGAATCTGAAGCCTCATTTGTGGGGGCGTACTGGGGTGGGGGAGGAGGAACCCATTCATTCATGGGTCCCTGTTGTTTATCTCAGCCATTGAATCAGATTTCTGAGCTAGGAGGGTCCATAGAATCCAGAATGTCAGAGCTGGGAGGGTCCTTAAAATCCAGACTGTCAGAGCTGGAAGGGCTCCTAGAACCCAGACTGTCAAAAGCAGAAGGATCCTGAGAACCTAGACTGTCAGAACTGGAAGGGTCCCTAGAACCCAGACTGTCAGAACTAGAAGGGCTCCTAGAACCCAGATTATCAGAAGCAGGAGAATCCAGACTGTCAGAACTGGAAGGGTCTCTAGAACCCAGACTGTCAGAAGCAGAAGGACCCTGAGAACCTAGACTGTTAGAACTGGAAGGGTCCCTAGAATCCAGACAGTCAGAACTAGAAGGGCTCCTAGAACCCAGACTGTCTGAAGCAGGAGAATCCAGACTGTCAGAACTGGAAGGGTCTCTAGAACCCAGGTTGTCAGAACTGAGAAGTCCTCTAGAATCCAGAATAGGGAGGACCCTGAGAACCAGACTAACATCAAATATCTGTGTTGGTTCCAACATAGAATACAGAATATCAGAGCTGGAGGGATCTTAGAATAGAATGTTCAAATCTGGAGGAATCCTCCTCCAAAAAACTTTATCTTAACATTAAATGTTTTGTAAATGTTTTTACATATACCTGTTTCCTCCTACAATAGATCATAAGCTCCCTGAGTGCTGGGATTCTGAATCCCCAGAACCTCCCACAGAATCACAGAATAGTAGATATTTAATCAATTTCTTAATCCACAGACATTTTAAAGCACCTACTATGTGCCTAGCACTGAGGATACATGAAAGATGAAAACAATCCTTGCCCTCAAGTACTTAATGCTTGTTGATTAATGAATTGCTAAAAGTTAGGGCTAGCCAAGACTTTGGATGATATGAGTTTGAGACCATTTTATAGAGGAGGAAGCCAAGACTCAGAGAAGGGATGACATTTGGTCCGTGTTGACCCTAGACTTCTTAATTCTTGATCCTGTATTAGGGTTAGCCCAGGGCTCGTGCACCCAGCTGGTTCTACTGAGGTCCAGGCTAGCAGCAGCCGCTTTTCTTAGCTCTCCTTTAAGCCTGGGAGGAGAATGACTTCTCTTCCAGGCATGCCTGAACCACATTTGGGACGTGCTCATCCAGGTTGTCTGATCAAACCCCCTTGGTCCATTCTTCCAATGGCAGCTCGCTCGCCCTCTTAGCTGCTTAGGAAGCCTCTGTGATGACAGAAGCTTTTCCAGGAAAGCTGCCTAATCTGTTAGCTCACTTGATAGGATTTGAGGATTTAGAACAAGAAGGAACCTGAGCTCTAATCTGGGATCATATACTGGGAGCTTCAAGGGGCACAGAGCCATCTAATCCAGCTCCTGAGTTTTACAGAGGAAGGATGTGAACACCAGATGGATAGAAGGTCTCACCCAGGGTCACAAAAGTAGCAGGTCCAAGTTTTAAATGCCATCTTCTGGTGATGCAGTGGACAGAGCACCGGGCTCATGGGCAGGAAGACCTGAGTTCAAATCCAGCCTCAGACATTTTGTTGTAGTAGTGTGACTCTGGACAAGTCCCTTAACCACTGCCTGCCTCAGTTATCTCTACTGTAAAATGGGGATGATCATAATAGTACCTATCTGTCAAGTTGTCATGAGGATCAAATGAGTTCATATAGCACAGTGCCTGGCACATACGGGGCACTCAATGCGGGCTCACTTCTAAATCCAGAATTCTTGTAATTACACTGTACATTATACTATACAATATACATAATAATACAATATATTATATCATATATCATATACAATATACATAATAACACAATATAGTATATCATATATCATATACAATATACATAATAATACAATATATCACATACTAATCAATATACATAATACTATACAATATACTATACAATAGATCATATACTATATAATATACATAATAACACAATATATAATATACTATGCAATATACATAATACTATATAATATACTATACAATATATCATATACTATACCATATACATCACACATCATACAATATATCTTATACTATGTAATATATATAATACTATTCAATATACATAATACAATATACTATACAACATACATAATAATATAATATACTATATAATATATCATATACTATACAATATACACAATACAATATACTATACAATATATCATATACTATATAATATACTACATATCATATACTATACAATATACATAATATACTATAATATATAATATATCACATGCTATATAATATACATAATAATAACATATACTATATAATATACAAAATTCCAGTCCAACAGGGTGATGGGATTATATTATACTATATATTTCATTATACTATATAATACAATATACCATAATATACATTATAATATACATTATCATTATCCCCCTCCACACACACACACACACACACACACA
>NC_058131.1:692021410-692040335 GCF_016433145.1 Gracilinanus agilis
TATATAATATATCATATACTATACAATATACACAATACAATATACTATACAATATATCATATACTATATAATATACTACATATCATATACTATACAATATACATAATATACTATAATATATAATATATCACATGCTATATAATATACATAATAATAACATATACTATATAATATACAAAATTCCAGTCCAACAGGGTGATGGGATTATATTATACTATATATTTCATTATACTATATAATACAATATACCATAATATACATTATAATATACATTATCATTATCCCCCTCCACACACACACACACACACACACACACAGCCCATTTTATAGATGAGAAAGCTAGATCAGGAAATAAAAACAAGTAAATAGAAATGGAAGAAAGTCCTGGACTTAGAGACAAAGGATCTGAATTTGAATTCTACTTATATGGCCTCTTTGAGGCAGTTAGTCAGCACAACGAATAGAACACTGCACCCAGAGTCAGGAAAACCTGAGTCTAAATCTGGCCTCAGACACTTACGTGTGTGTGTGTGTGTGTGTGTGTGTGTGTGTGTGTGTGTGTGTGTGTGTCACCCGAGGCAAGTGACTTGACTTCTGTCTGTCTCAGTTTCTTCATCTGTAAAATAGGGCTAATAATAGCATCTACCTTAGTCATGACCAAATGAGGTTAATATTTGTAAAGTGCTTTGTAAACTTCAAAGCATTATATACAGGTCAGTTATTATTGTTATTGTTGTTGTTGTAATTTTGACTCTCTGGCTTCAGTTTCCTTATCTGTAAAATAAGAGAATCTAGATGACCTCTAAGTTTTTTCTACCTCTATCCCTGGGACCTTCTGAGTAAAAGAGAATCTAGAACCGAGGCCAGAGAACTTAGAGGTCAGATAGCCTGAGACCTTCGTTTTATAAATGGAGAAATGTAAAATTTCCCACCCCAGTTGGTATAAGCCTGCCCAGGAGTACCCAAAAGGCATTCGCCCCTTTCCTTTCTCCCTGAGCCCAAGTCTTCCTCCTTCCCAGCTCTTCTCTCTCGGGTCAGAGGCTCAGAGCCCAGAGTTCTCCCTGGTCTCTCTCTGGCACTCCTGTGCCAACGCTCCCAGGGTGGCGGTGGGGACAGACTGCCACTAGGCCAGGATGAGTCACCCCACAGCAGGGACAAGTCCAGGCTGGGGAAATTTGCTGCTGCCCAACAGCTGCCTTCCTGCAGGGCTGCCTGGGAGCCCCGAGGCCCTGAGGTCCTAAAGACTCTGGATTTTGTTTATTCTCTGCCTCTCCACCCCCTTCATCTGTGTACACAACTCTGGTTTCCAGCCCAACGGGGTGATGGGAATGTCTGTGCCCCAGTCTGGGAACAGGGCCTGGGAGGCTGTGGGAATGTCTGAGCTGGGGCTGGAGGACCCCAGGAGGGCCCTGCATTCCCATGCCTTCCCAAGCATTCCCGGCCTCTTCCAAAGCCAGAATCTTCAGACACAGGGCGCCCTGATCCCTCCAGAGGTCAGGGTCAGCCTTGGCCATGGGTTCTTGGCTCCAGGGTCATCTGTAGGATTCCTGGAGGTTGTTCTCCCTAAAAAACTCTACCCCGATATGGATAGAGCCAGAGAATGGCTGCATAATTCAGTAGAAAGAACACTGGGCCTGGAGTCAGAGGACCTGGGTTCGAATTTGCTTTCTATCTTGAATATGGGGCAAGTTGCTTACTCCTTCCCTGGGTCTCAGTTTCTTGGTCTGTTGAGGAATACAATGGCAGAAGCTTTTGGTTCTCAATCTAGGACTCTGTGGACTTTAGGAACATCTCTCTAGTGCTGGGATGTCCTTCAGAAAGAAGATTGTCTGATCTAACCTCTTATAATAGTGGAGAGAACTTATAATAGTGGAGAGAACCCCAGTTCTTTTGGGGTCCTGATTGTGCCAGTGACTTGGATAAGTGGTCAGAGCTACTGCTCCCTCCCCAGGCACTTTCAGGTTTAAAAGGTGGCTTCCCCCTCACAATGACCTTCTTCAAGTCTCATTTTAGGAAGCCATGATGGCATAATGGATAAGAGAACTGGCTTTGGTGTCAAGAAGACCTGAGTTCAAGTCCTGTACCCTGACACACACATGATAATTTTAACCCTGGGCAAATGACTTCACTTCTTGGTGACCGAAGGCAGCCCCCAAAGGCTATAAACTGCAGAACAATTACTGACCTGTATCAGGGGATGGAGTTTTCACACCAGCAATTCCCTAAGCCAATGAAAGCAAAGGTCGGACCTCAAGGACCCCCATTTTATAGAGGCTAAATAGCTTGTCCATCCTCACAAAACGAAGAGCCTAGAGAAAGCCCCCACGACCACAACACCTAAAATTTGCCAAACTCACATTAATGATGGTGATGCCCAACCTTGGTCCAAGATAAAAGAGGGAACGCACCTCTCCCTTATCTGCAGAGAGTTGGGGGGCCTATGGGTACAGAATGCAGAATATACTGTCAGACACAGTCACTTTGTCACTTGGATCTTTTGCTTAAATTTGTCTTCGTTACAAGAGAAGATTCACTGGGGATGGGGGTTATATTGGGCAATGACTGATGTTAAAAAGGCATAAATAAAAGTTATTCATTGGAAGGAAATGAAGTATTCATGATGTGCAACCCAAAAAAGGAGCTATTAATTAATAAGTTAATAAAAGTCTCCCAGTTCACTGAACTCAGTGAAAGTTTTAAAATTTAATTTTATTAGTTCTTTCTCAGGGCCTTTTAGAATGAAAGGACTTCAGCTCAAAGGTCTTTAGTATTGAGTGTTTCTGAACTCAGTTTGGGATGAAAGAATTAAATAAAACAAAGAAACAAAAACAAAATCTGCTTTCTTCTTCTGCCCTCAGGGATAACATTACATCCTTAACTCCTCAGTATGAATGAGGTTGTGGGATCACCAGAGACAAAACACTGAGATCCTATTGGGAGCCTGGCTAGATTGGGCTAAATGAGGGAAAGAATAGAGAAATGGCGGAGTCCCAGGAGGGCGTCCCATTGACTTTCCCTCCTTTCCTGTTTTTCTAAGGACTGGTTCAGGCCAAGAACGGAGGAAAGGAAAGTCACAAAGGAAGCTCCATTTACTCCTCCTTCCACACCCACTCCCATCCTATTTCCTCTTCTCCTTCCCCATATCTCCACCCTCACCTTCTTGTGGTCCACGTAACCATGAGATGATCTGGCCTGGCCTTAAGTTGCTGTGTCTGAATCCAGGGTAGGGCAGTACCTAGCTGATGTAAAAATCGCTTCACTGAGAGTCAGAAGACCTAAATTCCAATCCCAGACTCTAAGATTTAATAGCCGTGTGACCTTGGGCAGTTCATTTCTCTTTTGAGATTCAGGTTCCTTATCTGTAAAAGGAAGCGGTAGGACAAGATACACTTCTAGGGTTCCTTTCAGTTCTCATATTCTATTTTCTAAGGACTCTTTCAGTTCTCTGTTTCACTCTCTGCTGCACAATTACTCTAGTCTGGGCCATAGTATGCTCTGAGACCCTCAAGGATCTCCCAGTCGAATTCATTCATTCTTTCAACCATTTGACAATACTTTATGAAATGCTAGGCAGAGTGCATAGGAGAAATATAAAACCAAAAGGGAAATAATACTTGCCTTCAAGGAATTTATATTCTATCAAGGGGAAACAGAGAACACGGAAAGAAAAGTACAAAGTATGTGCAAAGTAAATAAAAGATAATTATTGGGGGGCATCAGCAGCTGGCAAGATCAGTCTAGGCTTCCATGTTGAAAGTGACCTTTGAGTTTAGCATGAAAAGAAATTGCACATAAAGGAAGGAATTCCACACCTTTTCTTTCAATTAATGTAACCATGATAATCAGGTCCTGATGAATTTTAAACTGTATGCACAAGATGATCTTCAGCTCTATGATTTCCTTATTAGGTATAAACCTCTTTGAGGCAGCTAGTTGGTGCAATGGGGTAGCATGTGTTGGACAGAGAGTCAGGAAGGCTCAAATCCTGCCTCAGACATTTTCTAGCTGTATGCCCCAGGGTCAGTTACTTAACCGCTGTCTGCCTCAGTTTCCTCAAATATAAAATGGGAATAATCACAGCATCTACCTCATTGGGCTATTGTGAGGTTAAGATGAAATAATATTTATAAAAAGCAGCAAGGACAAATGAATGTGGAAAGATAGGCGGGTACCTGAGAAAGCTTTAAGTGTCATGATCCCTTGCATTAGAGAATATTGCCCTCTGTGGACTCAAGAAAGGACTTCCAGACCATGAAGTTCAAAATGTTGTGAATTATCTCCTTTCATATATCTTCTATACTGTAGTTTAAGTTGAAGCCCACTTTTCTCATACACCAGAGGATATTTGTGTAAGAATATGGCCCAGGCTTTGGAGAAAATGTTTTATAGCAACTGTTGTTACTATACAATCTAAGTAAATGGCTTTCTTAGAAATCTACTGGCTGATTATTAATGGGAAATTCACAGCTGGGGGCACGTGAGCAACAATACTTGAAATGGATCCCTTCAGGATTACCCACAGAACTTTGAGAGTGAGTGCTAAAAACCATTCCTGGGAATCTCAAACCACAAGTTCAGTGGGAGTGACCCCAGAAAGGGGGTACTATAGGAGAATTCTAAAAGGCAGAGATGAGGAGAGAGTGTAGTCTCAGCATGGAGGATAGCTTGGGCAGAGGCATGTGGATGAAAGATGCAGTGCCACCTCTGGGAGCAGCAAGTGAGTTAATCTGGCTGGACCACAGCATCCTTTAAGGGGCGTAATGGTCAACAACCCTGGAAATATAAGCCAGAGACAGATTGTGAAGGCTTTAGACGTCAGACAGAGCAGATTGTATTTTATCCAACAGGCGACAGAGAGCCAGTCATTGGGGCATCTTGAACAATGGAATGATGTGGTCAAGCCTGTGATTTAGGAAGATCAATTTGGCTCTTGGAAGGAAGATGGAGTAGACAGAGGAGAGCACTGGAAGCAGAGAGACCAATTAAGTAGCTATTGCAGCAGTCCAGATAAGAGGTGATGAAAGCTTGAACTTAGGGTAGTGGCCGTATGTGTGGATGGAAGGGGATGGGGATGATATGAGAGATGTTGAGGAGGCAGAAGTGATAAGCCCTGGCAAAAAGAAACTGGGTGAGGGGGTGAGGGGCTGTCAGAAGCCAAGGGTGAGTCAAAGGGTTTACATTTGTGTGATTAGAAGGAGAGTGGTACTCTTGAGCCAAGTCAGGACGTATGGAAGAGGGATGGCTTCGGGGAGAAAGAGAATGGGTTCTGCTTGGGATGGGTTGAGTTTGAAATGCCTCTGGGACATACAGTTGGAAAGGTCCAGTAGACAAGGTAGGACTAGAGCTCAGGAGAGAGATTAGGGGCTGGATATGGAGACCTGGGAGTCATTAGCTGAGAGAAGGTCATGGAACCCATGGGATTTTGTGAAATCCCTGAGAGGGAGAGGGTTCAAAGAAAGAAAATCTGGGAAAGACCCAAGGCAGAGCCTGACATTGTTGTCTTTCAAAACACTGCAAATTTGAAAACTTCCTATAAAAGTTCGCTATTATCATTAGTGTTCATGACATCCCAAGTACCTAACAAAGTACACGGCACAGGATTCATCAAGGCTAGTTGTCTGATTGATTCTAAGGGTCCTCCCTGCTCTGATGTTCTATTTTCAAAGGTCCCTCTAGTTCTGTCTGTTCTCTGTTCTAAGGTTCTGTTTCTAACATTCTCAAACGCTGAGATTCTCACTCTCTGGTATTGTCCTTCTGCCTTTTGAGAGTCGAGTCCCTTTCTTGATGGGCCAGGCCACGGTCCTGTGGGCCAGCACCCTGATTCCCCTGGGAGGGCAGGCAGATCCCCATCCGCTCTTGTGGTCCTTCTTTTCCATGAACTTTGGGTTGCCCACCAACCTTGATCAAAGACTCGACATGACCTGAGCAGCATGCAGGCAGCACTGGCCTGAAGGTGAACAATGACCTTTGTCTGCCCAGCACAGTCTAGCTGGAAGCAGGGCAGATGACCCCCATCTTGATTTCTGTCTTGAGGGTAGGAGGGAGGTCACACAAAGGACTATGGGATGGGGTTTTGTGCCAGATATACATCTGTACATGCTTGGGAAGGGTGCCAAGGACAGGCCAACAAGCCCCTTCCTTAATGCGTGGGTGGAATTGGGAGGGAGCAACCCATTCCCCCAGCAGGTATGTTCATCTTTCCTGAGATCTGATAATTGAGCCATCTCTAAGGTAACCAAGTCCTGATTTTTTTTTTAATCTGTAGGACAAAGGAAACAGAGCCTACCTGCTGGGGAGCTTGTGATGAGATGAAATGGATGGAAAGTAATTTATCTTCTGTACTTCTCATTCTTTGGGGGCTTTGCTCAGTCCAACCAGAGGAGGGGGAGGAAAAAGCAAGAACACAGGGAAGAGCAGACCAGCCTCTCTCCTGCCCATTTCCCATTACGGTCCCCTCTTCCCTTTCATTCCACCACAAGCTTTTAACCTTTTAACACCTTTTTATTGCATCTTTTTCTCAATTCAGTTCTCTTTGGGTTTTGGAGAGTTGGTATGAGATGGGGAAAGGAGGGTAAGGGAGTGCATAGGAAAAAAGGCAAAAACCATTTTTTTTGGTCCATGAAACAGCATTTTGGAGGTTTTAATGACTATCAGGTAAACGTGACCACTGGTATGGAAGGTATTATGGAAGGAATGCTGGAGTGAGTCCAAGTCTTGGTGGTGGGAAATTCACGGAGTCCCAGAGCTCAAGGAGATCTCAGAGATCTCCTTGTCTGTATAGACAAGACCAAGTCTGTATAGACCAAGTCTGGCCTATACTCAAGCAAAATGGCCCTTTACATTATCCTGGACAACTGGTTAATCAGCCTCTTCTTAAATACCTCCAATGATGGGAAACCCACTGCCTTCCAAGGTAGCCCATTCTGCCCCTGAAGGAACACCTCTTGGCAACTTTTACTCATGACTTCTTTTAACTTCTAGAGTCACTAAGAGTCAGAGTAAGCTCCCATTTGTAGGAGATACTTCCAGATTCTTGGAGACAACTAGAACTGCTCCTCTTCACCATCTAAACATCCCAAATCTTTAAAACTAACAATCATGTTGGATGTTGTGAAGGTCCTTTTCCATCCTCCTGTACTCTTTGCCACTTATTAGTGTCCTTTGACTTGACACTGAGACAGTGAGGCACAAGGAGACACACAGTGGTCTCTCCAAAGCCCAGGATGGTGGGAGGAACAATTCCCTGACCTGTTTTTTTAATTCCACTTGGTATATATTGGGATTTTGGACTGCCATGTGATAACTGGTGTCTCATTCACATCAAACTCTTAGCCTGCTAAAATTCCAGATGTTTTTCTGATGAATTTCTGTCTAGTCACTCATCCTCTAACCTTCTCTGTCTCAGACCTTCAGCCTCTCCCATCAATGGGATCCTTCACTAGTCTTCAAACATACCCCTAATGAAACTGAAAAATGTCCTCTCCAGATCCCCAAATCCTCTCTATCTCTCCTTTTCTCAGCCAAACTTCATGAGAAAAAATCACTTGTCTTTCATTGTCTCCATTTTCACTCTGTCATTTGCATCCTGCCTTCCAATCCCATCCATCAACTCAACTGTTCCCTGCAAAGTCACCTGGGATCTTTGCCATATCTGAGGGTCTACCTGCAGTTTGAATCCTTAATCTATCCTGCTGCCTTAGGCACTGGGGCCCACCTTCTCCTCCTGAGTACTTGTTTCTCTCTGGTTTTGGGGCTTCCTCTTGTTTCACCTCCAACCTGACTGACTGCTCTTATTCATCCTCTTTTGTTGGCTCATCATCCGCCCTCAACCCCCTAACTATGGGTATCCCTCAAGGTTCTGTCCTGAGCCTTATTCTCTTCTTTCTCTAAATTCTTCCTTGGTAATATCATTAACACCCATAGGTTCCACTGTGATCTCTCTGCAGATATTTTTCTGATCTATCTTATTATCCAGTCCCAGTCTCATCAGTCCCATATAGAACAGCTAAGTGGCATAGTAGATTGATACAAAGAGTACTGGTCCTAGAATAAGGAAAATATGAGTTCAAATTCAGACTTATCTGCTTGCTAGCTATGTGCCCTTGAGTAAGTCATTTAATTTCATTTTCCTTATCTGTAAAATGGGGATAAGAATAGAACCTACCTTGCAGGGCTATTGTGAGTATTAAATGAGGTAATATTTGTAAAAAACAGTTAGCACAGTGCCTGGCACATATTAGATGCCAGCTATTATTATTGCCAATTGCTTATTGGACACTTCAAACCAGCTCTTCTTTTTCTTTTTTTTTCAATGGGGTAGGAGGTACAGGGAGAAAAAGTACATTTCTGTTTATTTTTTTAAAATAGAGAGGTGGTGAGATGCTACAGATGGGAAATGTTACATGAACTTTCAGCTAAGGTCTCGGTTTTATTGAAATTTTACATAACTGTTTTACTTCAGTACAAGAGATCTCTCTGGAAGTGGAAGTAATTTGTAAATGTTTATGATATAAAAATACATTAATAAAAGTGAAAGTATAAAAATGGAAAAATGTTCAAGGGCTAAATACACACACACACACACACACACACACACACACACACACACACAGAGTGAGAGAGAGAGAGAGAAGCAAAAAAAAAAAAACAAACCAAAAAAAAAAAAACCCAACAAAGCCCTGGATGTCCTAGAGACATCTCAAACTCTTCGTATCCCAAACTGACCTCTTCTCCCTCTAAGTTCTCTTCTCTTCTCATTTGACCTTCTTTCTCCACCTTGACCTTGCTTTCTCCACCTTCACAACATCTTTCTCTTTGATTTCTTCTCTCCATTCCCACAGCTAGCTACCACCTTAAACCACCTCACTGAGCCTCCTCGTGAGTTCCTGCCTTCAGTGCCTTCCTATTCCAGCTTATTGTTGTCGTTTAGCCTTTGTTTTTGAAGACAACCAATGAAATCACAAGTGATGCCTTGACTTGTGTGTGAATTGGCTTTCCGTGAGGCAGAGCTGCACAAAGTCATCAACCTCACTCTCTTTTCCAGAGTCGTAGAAGTCCAGTGGCATGACCAGAGTCAGGATGATTGACCAGGGGCCAGGACGCAGTGGATGACCTTGGCACCTTTGATGTCTGCCCAAGTTCTGAGAATGCCACAGTGCCTCCTTTAGCTACCTTCATGACCATTGGAACAAATTGTTCTCCTCTGCCCCTTCCACTTGGGGAAGGCTTTACATGCCTGGGGTAGACATATTCCATCCTAGACTCTGTATCTTCCTCTGATCTGACCATGTGACTCCACTATTTAACCAACTCCAATGGTTCCCTATTTCCTGTAGAATAAAATAGTTGGCAATTGTTTGATACTTGCAAAGTTGATTTTTTTTAACCCTCACCTTCTGTCTTGGAGTCAATTACTGTGTATTGGCTCCAAGGCAGAAGAATCTGAGGCCAGATTTGAACCCAGGACCTCCTGTCTCTAGGCCTGGCTCTCAATCCACTGAGCTACCCAGCTGCCCCCCAAAGTTAATTTTTTTTAACCCAAGTATTAGACTTTCCATTTATTCCTACTAATTTTCATCTCATTCGTTAACAGCCCAACTTTCTAGTCCATCAAGAATTTTTGGATCCTGACTGTGACATCAGGTGTATTAGCTATCCCTTCCAGCTTTGTACCAACTGCTAATTTGACAAGCATGCCATGAGGGCATGAGGCCATTCACAGATCCCAGGAGCACTCCACTAAACTCCTCCTTTCAAGCTGACATCAAACCATTAATGACTACTCTATGTGTTTGGATATTTAAGTACTTCCAGTCTCTCCAATTGTATAAAGGTCTAGCCCAGATCTTTCTAGTTTTTTTTTTAAGAAATATATGAGAGGCTTTCTCAGATGCTTCACCAAAATCTAAGTTGTTGACAATTATAGCATTTCCTTGACCTACTTTTACACTTAAAAAAAAAAAAGGAAATATACCCTGTGTAGCATGCTTTGATCTTGGTTCCTTGGTGAACCCGTTCTGGCTCCTTATGATCACTGTTAACTTACTTAGTGGTTTGCCAACTATAGCTTTAATAGAATTTTGTTGCAAATTGGAGTCAAGCTCAGTGACCTATAATTTTCAGGCTTATTATCTTCGTTTTTTGGAAAATAGGATGAGTTGGAGTCAACTTGTACTTGTGAGAGTCGATGATTAAATTTTAAATTGACAAAATGATAAAAATTGAAGCTTGATTTATCATCGTGTTGATTTTCTAGACTTAATAAAGGGATGGAGAAAATGCCAATAATGCAGATTAAACTTGAAAGTGAATTGTGAATTTTAGAGAATAATTTCTTAAACATTTGCCAATGCAGTTCTCCAAGTGCCTTTCTTCAATTCTGGGGTACTTTTCCTTTTCTCTGTAGTGTTTCACAGTGGTTTTGCAATAACATTCAATAGTACTTCTGGACAGTGACTTGAACTTATTAAGGACAACTAGCTGCTCTCGTTAACTCTTTACTTTTCTTGGGGTTCAGCTCCCATTTGGCCTTTTTTATGTAGTCCTTTCTAACCTGAAGGCTATTCTCCTTGGAAAAGAAGACAAAAATTAAACAAGACTTTAATTACACTGTTTTCTTTCCATCATATATTACTGTCAACACATTCACCCAAAACACTTAAAAAAATCTCCTTTTCCTCAATATGGCTTAAACCCTCCACCAACCCTTTCTCATTTAGCAACATAAAAAAAATCATTAGTGTTAAAATCAGGGGACCTGGCATTTACCCTTTATCTTTTTGCTAAGGGGTTATTCAACTGTAGTCCCACACACATACCCAAACTCTGTAGACCCAAGGGAAAAAATCCACTTAAATCTTAGTTTTGGTTTATATCTACAATCTCCCAAGAATGGAATGGGTAGGATAGAAAGATATTCAAAGTGTGATATAAATAAGGTTCAGGATAACTATTTATATACTCTATTCAAAAGAAATACTTAATAATATTACTTAATATTTAAGTCTCAAAAAAATCTCTTCTTTTATTGGAAAACTTTCTTACCTCTTCATTATAGTGCCTTCCCTCTGCTGAGGAGAAAGGAGGGGAAAGAGAATGAGAGAAGAAGAAAGTAAGAGAAATGAGAGAGGGGTGAATGAGACAGAAAGAGAGAGAGAGAAGAGAAAGGAGAGAAGGAACAGAGAAAGGAGAAAGAGGGAAAAGGAGAGGGAGAGAGGGAGAGAGGGGGAGGGAAAGGGGAGAGGGGGAAAGAGAGAGAGAAAAGAGAGAGAGGAGACAGACAGAGACAGACAGAAAGAGAGGGAGGGAGGGAGAAGGAGAGTAGAAGGGAGAGGAAGAGAGTGAGAGGGAGAGAGAGAGAGAGAAGGAGAGAGGGAGAAAGAAAAAGGGAGAGAGGGAGAATGAGCTCCTCAAGATTTTCCAGGTAACTAGATAACTGATACTTTTGTCATTACAATATCATGCTTGCATGATAGACTTATGATCTATTTTATGAATTCTTCATCTATTTCCTCCTTCTGTCCAGGTGGTCTGTAGTATTCTTCAATAACAATATAATTTCTCTTTCTGCCTCTGCTCTCCTTTGACCAAATGCTTCCTGCCCTCTACCCCTTACTGGCCACTAGACTTTCTCATATGACTTTAGTTTCTTGATATACATAGCTGTTCCAAAACTTCCTGCCACTCTCCCTCCTTCCTCCTCCCTTGCAGCTGGATGGCAAAGCAGATAGAGTGCTTAGGCTGGAGTCAAGAAGACCCGAACTCAAATCCAGTTTCATATACTCATTTGGGTGACCCTGGACAAGTCTATCTGATCTCTATTAGCTTCATTTTCCTCATCTGTAAAATGAAGATGTAATAGCATCTACCTCACAGGGTTGATGTAAGGATCAGATGAGAAAATAATTGTAAAATATTTTATAAATCTTAAAGGACTGTATAAATGTTGGCTATTATTATTTTACCTATCATTCTCCCTTTGAATAAGGTATATCCTTCCAGAGCAATGAGTCCTTTCCTTCTCAATATCAGTGATATTTATGAGACCAAGTTGGTTTCTTGTAACCAGCTCCCTAATTCAGCTCTATTTCATGTACTTTGGATATTTGTATAGAAACAGCTGAAGCCATGATTCCTTTCTTGGATTTTTCCTCCTAAGAATCTCTGGGCATTTCAGCTGCTATTCTTCTTCCCACAGTTTAGCTCCTCTCTATGGTATTTAGGGTGATGGATCTGCCCTGGTGGTTTTCTCCTTCCTTCTTTTTGAGTAGACTTGCAAGGCTGCAGGCCAATCTATTCTGGCTGGCCCTTGTTAGGTACACTTCATCCCTGCACAGATCCTTCATTTCTATATTTAAGCCGTTGGTCCAGAAATTCAAATCCCATTTTCAGACATCGCCTCGTTAAGCAGCTGTCCCTCCTCAAACCTACCCTGCTCCTCTGATGCCCGCGCCTTCATTGGCCAGCGGGGATCAAAACACCACCTGTGCCCTGAAGGACTTTGATTTCTTGCTCAAGACTTCTTAATTTTTAGTAATACTTTCTTGACTCCTTCTGGCACTATCATTTGTGCCCACACAAATCACCACAAGTGGGTAGTAGCTGTCTGTTTTGACAAGTCTCGGGAGGTTGTATGTCACCTCCTGGACACATATGCCCCAGGAAGAAAGCAGACTTTCTCAGATTGGGTTGACAAATAGCTGTTGCCTGAGAAGCCCTCAGCAGGGTCTCACTAATCTCCTTCCTCTGGTCTTTTCTTCCTCTGACCCTTACGAGACGATCCCTTGCCCGCCAATGCCTATCTGGAGCCATATCATTCCAGCTTAGAGGACAGGCAGCTGCTTCTTCCTTTCAGGGGCTCCAGCTTCTTCTATGCTGGGAAAGGATTCATTTGGGTCAGAGCTCGAATGGTCCTTCTTCTTCTCTCTGTCTTTTCTCCATCTTCCAACCTCTGGGCACAGGATTCCCTTTGGGCCATCTGCATTCTTCTTTTGCTTTCACATGGAAACCCTTCTTCCATTTTTTAAAACTCTTATCTTCTGTCTTGGAATCAATACTGTGTTTTGGTTCCAAGGCAGAAGAGTGGTAAGGGCTAGGCAATGGGAGTTAAGTGACTTGCCCAGGGTCACACAGCTAGGAAGTGTCTGAGACCAGATTTGAACCTCAGACCTCCTGTCTCTAGGTTTAGCTCTCAATCCTAGCTGCTCCCATTTTTCTTTGAACAAAATGTTATTGATAGCTTTTGTTTTTTCATCATCTAATTCCCCCCCCTACCCCTTCTCTGGCTCCCTCCCAGAGAACCAACCCTTATAACAAAGAATTAAAAAAAGAAAGGCTTTTTTTTTAATTAAAAAAAAAAAAGGAATGCTTCCTTAGTCATGATATGTCCCTTAACTAAGGGGTAGGAGACCTCGTGTGATGAACCTGTCTGTGAAAGCTGATTGTTAAATTTTCAATGTGAAATTGGCATATCGGAAATTGGCAAATGCTCAAATTAGGGCTTGTTTTTTTTTTACCCTTAATTTCAGTGTATTGTCTCATAGGTGGAAGATTGGTAAGGGTGGGCAATGGGGGTCAAGTGACTTGCCCAGGGTCACACAGCTGAGAAGTGGCTGAGGCCGGGTTTGAACCTAGGACCTCCTGTCTCTAGGCCTGACTCTCACTCCACTGAGCTACCCAGCTGCCCCTGTTTTTTTTAATAATTGAAAATTTTTATTTAATTAATTGATTTAGAATAGGGCTTGTTTTTATTGTTTTGTTGATTGTCTAGACTTAAAGAGATGAGAGATGAGATGAGATTAGTGACTTGAAGAAAATGTTAGTAATGTTATATAAAAACGTAATCAGAAAATGTTAATAATGTGGATTAAACTTAAAAGTAAATCAGGTCCACATTTGGAAAGCTGGCTATAAAAACATTTACCACTCCATCCCAGGGCAGTATAAGGTCAAGCAAAGCATGTTGGGTCTGGAATCAGCAGATCTGGCTTCGAGTTCTGACTCTTCCAAGATGGGAAAGCCACTTTTGCTCTCTGACCCTCAGCCTCGTAAACTCTAGAGCTAAAGAAGGCCTTTGCATCTCTCATTTTTATGGAAGTGGAAACTGAGGCAGAGAGAGAAGCGGCTCTTGTGGGGGACCCAATAAGAGGCAGGGCTGGGAGTCTCCTGGTTCTCCTTCTGGGCTCTGTGCACGTCACTGGGAAGCGAACTTGACTTTGCTCAGAAATCCTTTGTTCTGGGCTCTCCATCATGCCAGGGAAGGGGGAGTCGTCATTACTGTGGAAATGTGAGTGAGGATGAGTGGCCTCAGGCAAGGGCAGGGGAGAGGCAGAGCTTCAAGGTCAAGGGAGACCCCTTACCAGGCTGGCAGCGGCTGACCTTGGGAAGAGCCTCAGGCAGCCCTGAAGCCAGTCGCTTCTCCTCCATCCAGAGCCAGTGAGCCAGCCCGCTGCCTGCCTTCTTCCCCCTCCATCAGTGCCACCAGATTAAAAAGCTCTTCACAGAAGAGCACTTTGCTTCGCTGAATCTGCTCTTGGCAATCGATGGACTGGAAGTCAAGGTCTCGGGCCAAGGAGGAGCCCAGGTTTCCGTGGAAACAACCTACAATGGACTTTTGGGGGGCTGATTTGGAGACGAGTCTGCCCTTGCCCTTCCTTAAGGGGGTGCTCCTTCTTCAGAGGGGAGGTGCTTTAGGGGTGACAGAGGCACGGATTTCACTGGCTCAGCTCCACAGACCCACCTCCCACCGCTCTGGGCGTCAGAGCTGGCATTCACGGAGGGTCTGGTTCCAAACTTGGCAAGCTTTCAGCAGGGAGGCAGCGCCAACAGGATCATTCCCATTTCACAGATTGGGACCCCAAGGCCAAGCGGCTTGGAGGGTCTTGTCCCAAATGAGGCAGCCTGAAGTGACTTCTCTTGGGTGGGATGGCTGGGATCACAGACTCGGAAGCCATCCAAGCCAAAGCTCTGTAGGGTTTTATGTGACTCAGTCAAGGCCACACCAATAGCACATAGTAGAACCAAGACCTGAGCTTTGACGCAGATTTCAAGACTTTCTCCATTGTACCACAGTTGAAAAAAGGATCTGGGTTCAAATCCCACCTCTAACACCATGTGGCTTTGGATGAGTCACTCAAAGCTCTGTGGGTCTCAGTTTCTTCATATGTACAAATTGTTTTTCAGTTGTCTCCATCATATCCAACTTTTTGTGACATCATTTGGGGTTTTCTTAGCAAAGAAATGGCTTGCTGATTTCTTTTGCAGCTCATTTTATAATGAGGAAACTGAGGCAAACAGGGTCAAGTGACTTGCCCAGGGTCATGCAACTAGTAAATGTCTAAGACTGCATTTGAATTCAGGTCTTCCTGAATCCACTGTACCAGCTTGCTGCTATGTACAAATAGGGGACTGAATAAGATGCCTTCTGAGGTCCCTCTCAATTTTAAATCCATAATCTATGATTTTATAATACTAATAGCTTACTAAAAAAACCCAAGCAAACCCTGACTTTGTCTTAGAATCAACACTGTGTATTGGTTCCAAGGCAGAAGAGCAGTAAGAGGTAGGCAATGGGGATTAAATGACTTACCTAGGGTCACAAAGCTAGGAAGTGTCTGAGGTCACATTTGAACCCAGGACCTCATACCTAAATGCCCCCTAATAGTTTACTTTTCAAGAACGAATTTGTCTTTTGTTTCATTCTCCGCTTCATGTACATTCCCAAGGAGAAACTCCCAGTGTGGAGATCTCTTCCACCGAAGGAGTTTTGTGACTTCTATAACTTGTGGCCTCAGAGAGTTGCCTGGGAAACTGAGACAGAAAGTGATGTTGGCCACAGGTCAAAGCTAATAAGTGTCCGAGGCAGAACTTGAAAGCAGGTCTTTGGGATTCCAAGATGGGTTCTTTATTGCTGATACCATGATTGCTTCTTATTGAACACTTTATGGTTAAGGAAAGGTTTATGAGAGGCAGAATGGATAGAACGATGGACTTGGAATTGGGAAAGCCTGCTGGGCTGCCCATGACGCTAGGCTTCAGGCTCTCATCTGTAAAACAAGAGGGTAGATGGATCTGAGGCTCCTTCTATGGTCTTATAAAGTGCCACAATTCCCATTTTACAGGAGAGGAAATGGATAGAGAGCTTCTAACCCCAAAGCTTCCCAGTGGATCCTGTGAGGTCTCCATAAATAAATCTTCCAGGCCTGATTCCACCCTTCTTTGGGCCATGTTTGGTTCTTGGCCTCTGGGATGACCAGGGGGCTCCATGGCTGAAGCCCCTGCTCTCACCTTTGGGTGGCCAGCACTTGGCCTTCTCTCCTGGGTTGGGGACGTGATCAAAAGGCCTGAGAGGTCTGGGCTTGGGAATTCTCTAGGAAGTGCAGAAACCAATCCAGCCACAGGCAGTAATGGAGGTTATTAAGCCACCTCCTGAAGTCTTTTGTCTGCCTGTTAATAACATTTAGCACTCCTGCAGCGCCTGGCATCTCCAAAGCCCTTTGGACATACTATCCAATTCATTAGGCATCCAGTGTGTTCCCAGGGGCTGGGATTCTGAGAAGGGGTGGCCATGCCCAGGGATTTCTCCAGCGATGAGCTGGGTAGTTTGTCCCCAAATCGGTCCTCCTCCACCTCTGGGGCCGGGACCTTCCTCAGAGCAGGCCTCGCATCCCCTCCTCATGGCGCATCTCTCATCTATCCTAACACTACTCACTGCCGTGAATCTGGCCTCCTGGACACTCACAGGCCACAGCATCAGCACCCACCCCGAGGATGGACTGCAGGTTCTTAAACAATAGTGGGTGTCCCTCAGCAGATACCTCTGCAGCCACTGATACTCTGCCTCGACTTGCTCCTGAAGAGTCAACATACAGGAATATATCTTCTCCGTATTACATTGTATTACATTATATTACATTATATGATATGATATTATGTCATGCCATGTCATTCATGTGATGTTATATTGTTATATTATATTGGTATACTATATTACATTACATGATATATTACATTACATTATATCATGTCATGCCATGTGATGTTATATTGTCATGGTATATTATGTTACATTATATTATATCATATATCATGCCATGACATGTTATATTGCATTATATTGTATTATATTATGTCATATCATGCCATGTGATGTGATGTTGTTATATTATATTACATTATATGATACATTACATTATCATGTCATGTCATGCCATGTTATGCTATATTGTTATATTATGTTACATTATATTACATTACATTATATTGTATTATATTATATCATATCATGCCATGTGATGTTATGTTGTCATATTATGTTATATGATATCATATCATATCATGGCATATTGTTATGTTATAGTACCTTGTATTATTACATTATATCATATCATGTTGTGTCATGTGATGTTAAATTGTTGTTATATTACATTTTATTATATTATTACATTATATTGTATTATATTACATTACACTGTATTATATTACATTATATTATAGCATAGCATGGCATATGATGGTATGTTGTTATGTTATGTTATATTACATTATATGATATATTACTTTATATCATATCATGTCATGTTATATTGTTACATTCTATTATATTACATTCTATCATATTATGTCATTTGGTATTATATTGCTACATTATATTATATCATATTGTATCATGTGCTATCATATTATTATGTTATATTATATAATTACATTATGTCATGTCATATGATGTTATACTATATATTAATATTATATGAAATATATTAATGTAAACATAAACAATTATATTAATACTTGCCCCCTTCTCTTTCTTTCTTATCTAAAAATTTCTTCCTAACTAGTCACAGAACCTAAAATTTCAATAATAGTTACTCCTTTGGATTAAGACACCAAAAAGCCCTATTAAAAACATAACAAACATAACATAACATAACATAGTATAATATAATAGTTTTGCTATATTATGATATGCTGTGTGATATATACTAATTTCAGTGATTCTATGCTTCTGGCTAATGTTGTACAACCTCCATTCCCAATCCTACTCAACCCTCCCATTGTATTTCCTACTTCAGATCCATCCACTCTTTCGATGGTGCCCTCTGGAATACTCGCTCAATTACTACTAAACTCTGCCTTTAATAGAGATAGCGAGCAACTTATTACTAGAGACCTTCAATGAAAGCTGGATAAACACTTGTCAGGGATGATATAAGATTCTGTTTCTGTACTGGGTTGGACTACGCGGTCCCTGAGATCATTTCTGATTTTGAGCTTGCAGTCAGCTAGATGGCACAGAGAATAAAGGTCTGAAGTCAGGAAATCTTGAGTTCAAATATGGCCTTAGTTACTTACTAGCTGAATGACCTTGGACAAGTCATCTAACCTCTGCTTCAGTTTCCTCAACTGTAAAATGGGATAATACTAGCACCTACTTTGAAGGGTTGTTATGAGGATCAAATAAGATAATATTTGGGAAATCTGGTAGGTAGTAGGTTGCTAGATAAATGTTTGCCCCATTTTTTTTCTTTCTTATATAAAAATTTTTTCCTAACTAGTCAAAGAACCTAAAATTTCAATATTAGTCACTCCTTTGGATTAAGTCATCAAAAACCCCTATTTAATTTAAAATGTGTTCTCTGGGAGTTCTCATAATACAAATTATTCCCTCCATTCATACAATGCTTTATAATAACAATCACTTACTGTTCACAGAGCTGCCTATTTTTGTAAAGTGCTTTTGTGTCTTTTGTTTCAATTAATTCTCATAGCAGCCCTGAGAGGTTGGTATGGCAGTTATTATTATTCCCAATTACAGATGGGTAAACTGAGGGTCAGAAATTAAGTGACTTGCTCAGAGTTACACAACTATTAAGAGAGGGAGAGAGGGAGAGAGAGAGAGAGAGAGAGAGAGAGAGAGAGAGAGAGGGGG
>NC_058131.1:692055246-692095633 GCF_016433145.1 Gracilinanus agilis
CTCTCTCTCTCTCTCTCTCTCTCTCTCTCTCTCTCTCTCTCTCTCTCTCTCTCTCTCTCTCTCGTCTCTCCTCCCTTCACTCTCTCTCTCCCCCTTTCTTTCTCTTCTCCCTCTCTTTCTCCTTCTCCTCTCCCTCCCTTTCTCTCTCTCTTTCTTCTTTTCTCTCTCCCTCTCTTTCTCTCTCTCTCCTTCTCTCCCCTCTCCCTCCTCTACTCTGTCTCTCTCTTCATCCTTCTCTGCCTCTCTCTCCATCTGTCTGACTTGGTTTCTCTGTTTCTCTCCACATATACACAAACATAAAAAACAACCTTACCTCCCATCTTAGAAGTATCAGTTCCAAAGTAGAAGGGCAGTAAGGGCTAGCAAATGGGGATTAAGTGACTTGCCCAGGGTCATACAGTTTGGAAGTGTCTGAGGCCAGACTGGAACAAATTCAAACACTTTGGACATTTTTTTCTAAGGCTCTTCTGTTCTCACCCCAACCCCACCTTCCCTCCTCTCCGATATAATAGGATTATCATCGGCCTTTAGGGCCACCCAGGGACTTTTGGTGGTCATCTAGTTCAAATCCCTTATTTTGCAAAGATGGAAACTGAGGCATGCTCCGTGGGGGCAGGGCTGAAGGTCCCTGTGTGGGGCTGACCCAAGGTGCAGCCCTGCCCTGTGGCAGGGTAGCCGAATGTCATAAAGCTTAGGGAGCAGGAGCAGCTCAGGCTGGGTCACCGCCCCAGGACCAGGGTCCCTTCCTGCTCCTTCTCCAGTGGAATGGACACACCAAGAGCCCTTTTCTTCTTTATTAGCATTAATATTCATACTCCCCACTGAAGGGAGCCGCCAGCCCGGGGTATTAAATAATGCATGCCACTTCATCTAATAATAATTAATTATAACCACAGTGCCTGGGATGGGACGCAGAGGCATGTGGATGCTGCCCCCTGCTGGGCTGACCGAGGGGTGAGCTCAGTGGTCCCTGGTGCTCGGTTGCCCTCTAGTGGCCGGAGGTATGTGGGTAACACTAGCTGCCATTTCTCTCGTGCTCCCTATGTGCCAGGCACCGTGCTGAGGGCTTTCCCAATGATTATCCCGTTGGCCACCTGGGCTCTCGGGGGAGCTGGGCTCCGTCCCCCGGGAGGGCAGGCTACCCCTTCTCTCTGCCCAAGCCTGCTGGGCTTCAGCCGAGGGCACCCAGGACTCTCCGGGGATTTGGCTTCCAGGCTGGGATCAGCACAGGCCATCCATGTTTGGGGTCACACGCTCACAGGCTGCCGGAGCAGCTAATAGGATGTTGGTAATAAAAGGGAGGCTGGAGACCGTCCCGTCGTCCTTTGCCCAGGTTAGACTCCATCTGGAAGGATCACTGTGCCATGCTCTGGGGGCCGCCATTTTGGAAAGCTCTGGACAAGCTGGAGAGTGTCCAGAGGGGGTCAGCCAGGATGGCAAAGGGTGAAGATTTCGGGCCATCGGATGATTCCTTGAAGAAACTAGGCATGTTGAGGCTGGAGAAGAGAGGCCTTGCTGGGGCTGGCATGGGAGGGGCCAGCGAGAGGGATTTTGAAGTAGTTTAGTTTGTTCTATTTCCCTCCCAAAGCAATCATGAATACCCTTAGCTATCCCAAAGGGGAAGAGGCTGTCTTCACAGTAATGAGCTTCCCATCACTGGAAGTTTCCAAGTAGAAATCTGATGATAACTTGCCAAAGATTTTGTTGTAGAGGGGACGCCTACCTGCATAAGGGGTTGGATGGGAGATAGCCTCGGAGTCCTTCCAGCTCTGAGATCCTCTGATCCCCTGCCAGTGCCCTGACCCCTCAGGACCAGGCGCTGAGGGCTTTGGGTCCCCTCCCCCCCCATTGATTAATCAAATACTTCAAATAAATGCTGCTGTGATGATTGATGGCTTAGACCCAGCTAATTACCCCAGGGATTAAAATGACTGTTTCTGTTGAAAAACGCTGCAAATGAGTTAATTATTTCCTTTGCTCACCTCTCTAACCTTGTTACACTTCCAAATGAATAGAAATATTGATCCTGGGCCTGACTGAGGATCTGGGCAGCCCTGGCCCAGCTGCCTTAATTAGGAGCTGGAGCCCTTTGGTGGCCTGCACCTTGTGGCCAAGGAGATTAACCAGCCCTGTATTTGGACTCCTTGATTGCTAGCCCTGGAATGCACCATAGACAGAGGCAATCCCTTCCACCTTGCCCCTGTGTGGATGAACATGCTGGCTCAAGGAGATCTTAGAGATAATCTAGTCTAACCCCCAATTTTCTTTTAAGACAGCTCAGACAAATATCTTTTGTCTTTATGTTTCAGGCTTTCCAAAGTTACATTGTTCTACTCCTCAGCCCCTGTCACGGAACCTGCCTTTGAAATAGTTTAGTACAGTGATGGGCAAACTACGGCCCTGCAGGCCAGATATAGCCCCCTGAAATGTTCTATCCAGCCATGTGACATTATTCCTAATCTGACGGATACAATGAGTAAGATACAATACAATGAAACTTCAAAAGAGTTGCCTTAGAAACAGACTGACAGATGAGCATTTCCTTTCCTTCAGCCCCCTCTTTAAAAAGTTTGCCCATCACTGGTTTAGTAGAAACAAGAGCTATTGGAACAATGTGTCCGATAGAATATGTAACATTCTGTTCTTAGCCTCTGCCTAGAGGAACAAGGTGGGCTTCATTCTGTTCTGTTCTCTGGAACACCTTCATTTTATAGAGGGAGAAACTGAGGCTCTGAAAGGGAAAGGGACTTGGTCAAGGTCACGTGGTTAGGAAAGGCCAGATTAGGGGGTCTCATGATCTCATGTCAGCATAATTTGGGGCTCATTGCACAACTTTACTTCCAACCAGTGATCAGGCAGGCTGAGGAAGGAATGAAAAAGGTGGAGAGCTCAGGCAGGGTTGGGAGATGAAAAAACCTGAGTTTGGACCCTTTCCGCTATTTCTTTCCTGTGTGACCTCAAGCAAGTCACAGCCTCTCAAGGCCTTGTTTGTTTTTTGTTTTTTGTTTATCTGTAAAATGAAGGGATTGGTTAGATAATCTCTAAGGTATCTTCCTTCCCTAAATCCTGTGACTGCTCAGTTGGCTTCTTGGTCCTCCCCTCTGAAGTGCCCAGATCTTATTTGTGACCAAGCCTAGGACTCCCACGAGAGCCATAATTTAGGTGAGATGACTGGGGCTCTGTCCCAGGATACCACCATCTGGAGGGCATGCTTCCTCTTTAAGGTAGTGCTCCACTTAGTGGTGGTAGTAGGGATGGAAGACCCTAGGCTCCTGGTGGGTCATTTCTAGGACAAGGAAAAATTAGGAATGGGAACAGCTGAATTGATGCTTCACCTACAGATTAGGCACCGCCCTGAATAGGGGGCCACAACAGCTTCTGGCCAGTGGGAATGAGCATCCGGTGGGGATGTGGCCCTTTGGACCACTTCCCACTCAGAGAGCAGATGAGCAAATCTAGACAGCCATTGAGTCCTTTTTAGTCTCTGAGTTTTGTGACTTTGGTTGTGGCCAGAATGAGTCTTGTGTGTTAGTGGTGAAGATGTCTCCCATCTCCTGTGATGGAATGCAAAGAATCCTCTCGACATGGGTACTTATTGACCCATGATGCCATGAATGACTAGATGAATGAAAAATCATTTATTAAGCACTTGCTGTATGCCAAGCACTGTGTTAAACAATAACTATAAAGAAAAAAGTGGAGACAGTCCCTGCCATCCAAGAACTTGCATTTTAATAGGGGACAGAATACATATTGGGGAGTAATTTGGAGTTACCCTTTAGCACAGCAATGGCAGCATTCATTTGAGTATGGCTTCAGAGCCAGAAAGTTGGTGGGAAGGAAGATAGAGGACCAGTGATAAGGCAGTTGTGATATGAGGGAGGCATGAGTAGAGTTGACATGTTATATGAGGAGCATGTTATATGTTTTTAAGAAGGGGAGTAGGCAAATCTGACCTCAGACATTTCCTAATCGTGTGACCCTGAGCAAGTCATTTAACCCCCATTGGCTAGCCCTTACCACTCTTCTGCCTTGGAGCCAATACATAGTATTGACTCCAAGATGGAAGGTAAGGGTTTAAAAAAAAAAAAAACAAAGAAGAGGGGGAGTAGGGATGGGGATGAAGAGAACCACATAGCTAAGAGACTCAGCAAGGAGAAGGGATTCAGAAACCTGAACTTGATTCCCTGGAACAGTGCCCTTCTAAGGAACCACAGGGTCTTCGGTTGGTAGTATCTAAAGGCTATGATAGGATGATAAAGGGATTCCTATACAAGTGGAGGGGCTCTAAGGTTAGGTCTGCTGGAAGCAATTGGAGAAGGAGCTCTTGTGTGGAAGTGAGGAGTTTTAGGACCAAATTTAGAAACAAGGAGGAGCATGGGAGGAAGACTGACACGATCTGCATTCTGATGTCCCCAAAGGAGCCAAGAAGAGAATAATTCGGGAGGCACCCCCCAAGCTTTAACATAGCTCCACCAAGGGTTACAGAGGAATAGGTGGGTGTCTAAGAAGGTAAGTGACCATCCCAAGGTCACACAGTAAGTTTGTGGTAGATGGGCAGCTAGAACTCAGATCGCCTGCCTCTCTGCCCAAGGATTTTCCTCCTAGGTTGTGCTCTTTTTGGGGGAATCTATTGGACTAAGCTGGTGCTGCTTTCTGGGATGAGGGTTGTCCATCCTTCCAGACTCCAGGAAGCCAGGCAGTGCTTTGCCTCCTTGGAAATTGATCTATTTCCTTTTGATTAACAAAGCTCGCTGCATTCCCAGGCTGCCAGGCCAAATGGCTTTGGAAAATAATGACGCTGTTTGAGCTCAATTGGTGTCAAACTCCATTTCAGGCCATTTGAAGCCAATCCATTTAAGTCTTCTCTCAGCCAATGAAATGCCTGCCATCCCTGGCTACGCTCTCCTGCTCCAACATTACCATTTTCCCACCTGACAGGAGTCCAGTCCCCTGAGGCTCCTTGTTCTCTTTGCCAAGAGACCTGAACTCTGCCAGTCTAAAAGTGGCAAGGGCTTTGGAAAGGAAAGACCAGAGAGGTTAAACAACTTACCTAGCAGGGCACAGCAGGTCAGCCACAGAGGGCAGGAAGCTATTTGAGCCTCTTTGTCTGTTTCCATCCCAACAAGTTGGATGAATTCTTCACATTCCTGCTCACTTCTTCTGTGAGCTTAGGAAATGATTTCCCTTTCTTAGGCCTCAGTTTTCTTCTTTGTAAAACAAATAGTTTGGATTGGATCTGAGCTTCTTAGCCTGGGGTTCATGACCTTTGTTTAAAAAAAAACAACACCTTACCCTCTGTCTGAGTATTGGTTCCAAGACAGAAGAGTGGTATGGGCTAGGCAATCAAGGTTAAATGACTTGCCCAGGGTCATACAGCTAGGAAGTATCTGAGGCCATATTTGAACCCAGGTCCTTCTGATGCCTGGCCTCATGCTCTAGTCACTGTGCTACCTAACTGCCCTTTGTGAACTAGTTCTAAAAACATTTCAATACCTGTTTTCAATAATATTTGATTCCTTTGTAATCTTATATATTTTATTTTATGCATTCATCTGAGGAGTCCACAGGCTTCCCTAGGCTGCTTCCCAAGGGATGGGGGACACCCAAAGGGTTAAGGATCTTTGGGTTGAAGGATCTCTGAAGTCTGTAAAGCTTAGAACCCTGGAAACTGCTAACAAGGTAATGAGAAAATATTTGACTCATAGAACAATCACCTCCTTGAAGTATGCTGTAGATCAAAATGGGGTGTAGCTCAGAGTATGGGTGATTCACTGCTGGAGGCACAGCTCGTACCATTCACACGGGCAGGAGGAACACTATAGGCTTATAAGAAAGGCAGAACCTTTTTGGATTTGTTGGGGCTACTGTAGGCTTGCCTATTACAGCAAAGAAGGGCAGGGAAGGGAGTCTCAACCTTTGCTTGTTGACTCGTAGAATGTATGGGATAGACTTTATCTGCAATGGAGATCACCTAGTCTTCATTTTTACTGAAAAGAAAACTGAGGCCCAAGAAGAGAAAGAACAAGTAAGTAGCCTAGCTAGTAAGGGACGAGATAGGAAACTCTAATGGACGATGTAGTATTTTCCCCAAGTAGAATGTTAACTCCTAGATGATGAGGTCCATTTCGGTTTTGCCTTTGTGTTCCTTCTGACCCAATATGGTGCCTTGTGTGTAGTAGCTGCTGTTGGAATAAATTGCTTTGAATCCAATCCCAGCATTGCCACAATTCACCAAAGGATCTTAAGCAAAAATCTGCCCTTTTCTTCTGGCATGGCTTAAGGGTGAGGAAGACCATTTCTTTTCATTCCTACATTTGTGTCCACACCGTGGGCGAGCCTGCAGAGCTCATATCAGTCTGGTCAGCCACAGTCAGATACGTTGGGCATTGACCCAAACAGGGTGATGCCATTTTGATCCTCTTCCAGTATGAAGGACAACCAACTTGCCCCATGATCTTAGGCCCACAATGAACTTTGGAGCACAGTCAATCAATAACATCTATTAAGTTCCTACTATGTGCCAGACACTGGGCGAAGAACTGGGCCTTAAAGAAAGATCTCAGACACTAGTATGTGATCCTGGGCATTTGTCTCAGTTTCTTCATCTGTAAAATGAGCTGGAGAAGGAAATGGCCAGCCACTCCAGTATCTCGCCAGGACAGTCCCAACGACTAAACAACAACAAATATTCCCAACACCTAGCACAGTACCTGGCACATAGCAAGTGCTTAATAAATGTTTATTGATTGACTGTGTGAGAAGGGAATTTCTATTTTGATTTGATCAATCAGAGACCGAGACTTCTCTTCCATTTGTTTTGAATTTGGGTCAATCAGCAACCAGGGAATTGATCCCACGGGCACTGCCCCCCTGGGTGGTGCCGGGCTAATTGAAGAATTGTGATCGGTTCCTGGAGGATGTAGGGGACCTAGTGGGGGAAGGGAACAGCATAGAAGGTGAAACCCGGCAGGAAATGGGGGTGTGTGTTGTTTCTGAGGCTGAGATTCGGAGACAGACTCTGGATTGTTAGGCTTTAGGTATAATTATTTACCTCCTTTCCATATTTCCTTCTCTTATTATCTTTATCTTACTATAATAAAGCTATTGGACCTATTAACAGTCTTGTGACTTAAGCATTAATTTCTATAAATGGCGACCACGACACTTTTTTACTCTTATAATTTAGTCAAACCCATTCTAACCATTACAATTGACACCCACATTGCCCGTAGGTTAAAATGAAGACTCCTTAGTTTGGCATTCAAAGCCCTCCACCATTTGACTCCATCCCTACTTTTCCAGAATTATTTTATATAATCTTCCCTCATGTATTCTATGACAAAGTGGACTTTGATTGGATGTGATGGGAAAGAAAAAGTGACAAGTCAGAGATAATTTTAGGACTTTGCTGCCCCAAAGGGTGGTGATGCTATCAGCAGAGATGGGGAAGTCTGGAGGAAGGTGGGGTTTTGGAGAGAAGATGATGAATTCACTTTTGGTCAGATGGAATTCAACCATGCAGGTTAGATGTTGGAGGCTTATTTCCCATCGTCTCCCTTCATGTTCTCCAGGTCCCAGCAGTGTTTGAATTCTCCCTGACTTCTGACTCAGCTTCTTACTCTCCATGAGACTGGACAAATCTATAACTTCCCTGGACCTCAGTGTCCTCATCTGTAAAATGAGGGGGGTAGATTAGGTGACCTCTAAGGTCCCTTTCATCTGTAAAGTCATGAATTTGTGAGCTTTCATCCCAGTACATTTACACGAGCCAATCGCCATGGCTGATTGCACTTCCTCCTCATTTCCATCTTACAGAATGTTCTCTAGGTTCAGCTCAGGTGTCGCCTCCTCAGTGAAGCCTTCCAGCACCCCCTCTTCTAGTTATTAGTGCTTTCCATCTCCTTTTCTGGGCCACTTTGTCTGATTTTTTTCTATCTCTAACACATGGAACATAGTTGGACCTCAACAAATGCTTGTTGAATTAACTCGAAGCTTCGGCTCTGCCATTCATCATCTGCATGACTTTGGTCAGGTCAACTCTACCCCCATAGCTTTGGTTTCCTCCTCTGCCAAAGTGAAGAAGTCAGCCTAGAGGATGCCTAAGGCCCCCTTCCAGCTCCATCAGGCTGATTCTGGGTAAGCCTGGCTGACTTGGAATTTGGTTTTCTAGGAAGACTAGACCCACTTTCTCTTAGGTCTCAGGTTATCTAGACACTCCCTCCAATGGGTCTCCAGGCTTATCAGTCAACTGGATGCTCCCATCTCAGAATACTTGTTCACCTTAGAACGGTAAAGTAGGACACAGTAGAAGCAGAAGCACCATGTACTAAGGGACGTAGGATGGCAGAGAGGAAAATAGGGCAGCTTGTCTCTACCCCTAACTTTTGGCTGTGTGTGTGTGTGTGTGTGTGTGTGTGTGCAGGAGAGCAGGGACTTGGAAAATCCCTTTGCCCTGACCTGCTTTGCTTTTCCCGCAGTTGCTAGAGAGAGAAAGAATCCTTTGGCTAATATAATCTGCCTGGGTTTGAGGCCTTCTTTTGAGGAGGAGTGGGAAAGAAGAGGAAGGTGTTATGGGATTGTTTATTAAATCTTAGGGACAAAATGTGTCCACAATCTCCCACACAATGGAACAGAGAAAAGCAAGACAGGAGTGATTACTCTGGAGAGACAAAGGGCGCCCGCTGGGCTCTGGCACAGAGAGTGGGCAGGTGAGCAATGGGCCCCTGTCCAAGCACAAAAAGAAATACATTATTATTTTTAATGGAAATTCAAAGAGGGCTTTGTGGCTGTGAGGGGCTGAGCTATTGCTCACTCTATCCATTCAGGCTGGTGGATACAAGTATTGTTGAGGGCTGGATGGGCCTTGTGGAGGCTGGGAGAGGCCTTTGGCCCTGATTTAGCTTGTCTTCTTGGCATGTAAGTGATGGCGGGGTCCCTGCATTGGGAGAGGGCAAAAAGAAGATATGGGATCAACGAGGACTGGGGCAGCCTCCTTATGCCCAAGAGGGATGACTGGGGTTGGGTTGTGGGCATGGCAGGAGGCTTAGAAGAAAAGGGGGAAGGTGAAAAGGAAGGGGAAGAAGAAAATAATGAGGAAGGGAAAAGAAAAATATGAAGAAAAATATAAAAAAGAAGAGAAAGAAGAATAAAAGAGAAGTAAAAGAAAGAAGAGGAAGAGATAATAAAGGAAGAGGAAAAGAAGAGAAGGAAAGAAGAGACGGCAAAAATAAGCAGAACAGGATGCTAGGATCATTGATTGGATATGGAATGGAATTTAGAGCTCATCCATTCCAACCCAGTAATTTTACAACTGAGGAAACTGAGGCTCAGGATGTTGAAGTGACTTGACCAGTAAGTGCCTTATATAGTCATAGTTTTAGAGCTAGAGGGGACACCTGAGGCTGTCAATTTTCTTTTAATAGATGAGGAAACTGAGACCCAGGAAACCTAAGTGACTAATATCAAACCAAATGGCTAGCAAAGTAGTAAACATCAGAGCTAGGATTTGAACTCCATTCCTCTGACTTCCAATCTAAGAGTCTTGGGAGGAGGAAGAGACAGAAAATGAGACAAGAAGAGGAGAAGAAGATGGACAAGTGGTAAAGTAACATGAGACAAATCGTGGTTGTAGAGGAGTGTCTGAGGAGTCTGAGAGGGTCTTCCAGGCATTTCTAGCTCTCATCTAAGGGAAGGAGGATGACACCATTGATCTGAGTCTGATGTTCTCCAAGGAGAGGGGTCTTCTACACCATTCTCCAGGATCCCACAATCCTCCCTGGACCAGCTCCCAAAGCCAAATTGAGGGTTTTGTGGACACTGGGCACTCCCAGATTGACTGGATGCCTGAGATCCTTTGTTCACAGAAGACTGATGACATCACAGGGCAATGTCTTGACTTGTTTGTGAACTGGATTTAAGTGAGGCAGAGCTGCATAGAGTTATCAGCCTCACTCTCTCTTCCAGAGCTGTCAAAAACCAGTGGAATGTTGTACCGGGATAACTGATGATGGCTCCACAGCCTCAAACATGTTCTTGAGAACAAAGTGTGACCCTGCTAAGGCTGAATGAACTGTCCCTGCCCTCCCATACTGGTTTCTAGAGCCAGGGAATTCCTTGGGGCGTTGGAGAAAGACCCTCCCCATAAACAGACACCATCCCCCACTAGGCATCACCTAATCTAATCCAACAAACATTTATTATTAAGTTCCTACTGTGTGAAGGCTCGGTGCTTGGCACTGGGGACACAAAGATCACAACAATATCATCCCTGCCCTCATGAATCTTATAATCTAACAGGCAAAAGACCTACCCATCAGGAATGAGGGAGAGGCTATGAATGCCAAGGAGAGGACCAAGCAAAATGCATGAGACGTCTAAGGAAGGGATCAGGTTTGCTCAGAGAGGGTCCCAAGAAGGCTTCGAGGGTATGCAAGGAAGGCCCATCTGAAGAGGCTGCTCCACGCATGTGGCTTGAACAACGGGGTAGAGGACAAACACTAAGAGAAGACAGGTTGGGAAAAGGAAAGCAGTTCAATTTGGCAGGAACATGGAGGGAATGAAGAGGATTCGAGTTAAGCCTGGAAGTAAAGGTTGAAACCAGATTAGGGAGGGTCTTTTACCTTAGTGGGGATCATCGTATATTATTCTAGAGGCACTGGGGAGCTATTGAAAATTTTTGGAGAGGAACCATTTGGAATCCCATTTTCATATTAGTTAGATTACTCAGCTTACACTATCATGGTTGAATTGAAGTGAGGAGAGACTGAGGCAGGGAGGTGAGTTAGGACACATAACAAAAGGCCAGCGGAGAGGCCAAGAGGATCTGATGTAGGGTGGAGGCCATCTAAGGAGAGGCCAAGAGGATCTGATGTAGGGTGGAGGTCATCTAAGAGGAGAGAAGGTAACAGATAGGTGAGACTTCCCAAAGGAGGGATTAATAGGGCTTGGTAACAGATCAGATGGAATGGGTGAGGAAAAATCAGAAGTGGAGATTTATTACAGATTTGGAGCTTGGGAGACTGGGAAGATGGCGGTGCTGTCAATAGAGGTGGAGAAGTTTGGAGGAAGGGCAGGTTTTGGGAGGAAGAGGATAGGTTCACTTTGGACCATATAGGCTGTAAGCATGCAGGTAAAAGCCAACTGAGGCTTCTTTCCATATCCTGTGGGAATATGGGCTGGCTCTGGCTCCTAGAAGTCTCCTGTGTGTATGTATGTGTGTTTGCGCTTATGTCTGGATGAAAGGGGGATGTTCTTGGGGTCCAGAAAAAGTTAGATAGAATTCTATCTCTGACATTAACTAGTTACGTGACTTTGGACAAGTCACTTAACTTCTCTGGACCTCAGTTTCTTCAGGCACAAAATGGGGATGGTAATATTTACACTCCCTATCTCGAAGGGTAATGGTGAGGGCCTGATAGCTGTTAAGACTTAGCAAACCTTATGGCAACACAAATATCAGGTATTGTCATTTATCTTCTTCACTGGGACTGCAGAAAAACCAGTTGCTGACCTTTCAGGACCATAGAAATGTGAGCAATTTAACTGAATTCTGTTTAATTCAACAAGGATTATTAAGTACCTACTATGGGTCAGGTCTGTGTGAGAGGCAGCTTGGCATAATGGCTAGAGAGATCTGGAATCAGGGAGACCTGAGTTCAATTCCTGCCTCTGACTTATAATGAAAGTGTGACCGTGGGTAAGTCACTGCTCTTTTGAGCATCTTGGGTGACCAATGCTATTAGTTGCAGAAGAGGTGCCGGTCTGCATTGGTGAAAGGAATTTCCTTATATGAAAATTTCCTCCACCATTGAAATCACAGGGTTACTCCCTCCTCTCTCTCCAATGTGCCAAGTCCCATGCTGGGCTCTGGGGATATGAAGGTAATGATGAAAAAGTGTTTACTACCAGGAGCTTCCACTCTAGTGGGACAGGACAAGGCGGGAGGACCAGGGAATTAGAGAAAACCATACAAAGTATATGCCATGACTACTTGTACAAAAATATTTAGAGCTGTTCTGTTTGTGGTGGTTGAGAATTGGAACCTAAAGGGAGGTCCCTCCTCGAGTGGGGAATGGCTGAACAAATTGTGGTCTATGATGGGGATGGAACCCCATTGTACTGTAAGGAATGACGGAACAGGAAGATTTCAGAAAGAGCTGAAAAGACTTATGTGAGCCGATGCAGAGTGAAATAAGCAGAACCAGGAGAACGCTGGACACAGTAACTGCAATATTGTGGAATGATCAACTGTGATAGACACAACTACTCTCCAAAATACAATGATCGAGGACAGTTCTGAGGGACTTAAGACAAAGAATGCTCTCCTCCTCCAGAGAAAGAACTGTTGGACACAATAGTATTTCATCACCAGCATATACCACAATTTGTTCAGCCATTCCCCAACTGAAGGGCATCCCCTCATTTTCCAGTTTTTTGCCACTACAAAGAGCTTGGCTATAAATATTTTTGTACATGTCTTTTTCCTTCTTATCTCTTTGGGGTATAAACCCAGCAGTGGTATGGATGGACCAAAGGGTAGACAGTCTTTTAAAGCCCTTTGGGCATAGTTCCAAATTGTCATCCAGAATGGTTGGATTAATTCACAACTCCACCAGCAATGCATTAATATCCCAATTTTGCCACATTCCTTCCAACATTCACCACTTTCCTTTGCTGTCATGTTAGCCAATCTGCTAGGTGTGAGGTGGTACCTCAGAGTTGTTTTGATTTGCATTTTTCTAATTATAAGAGATTTAGAACACTTTCTCATGTGCTTATTGATAGTTTTGATTTCTTTATCTGAAAATTGCCTATTCGTGTCCCTTGCCCATTTATCAATTGGGAAATGGCTTGATTTTTTTTTGTACAACTGATTTAGTTCCTTATATATTTGAGTAATTATACCTTTGTCAGAGTTTTTTCTTACAAAGATTTTTCCCCCAATTTGTTGATTCCCTTCTAATTTTGGTTGCATTGGTTTTGTTTGTACAAAACCTTTTTAATTTAATGTAATCAAAATTATTTATTTTACATTTTGTATTTTTTCTAACTCTTGCTTGGTTTTAAAATCTTTCCTTTCCCAAAGATCTGACAAGTATATTATTCTGTGTTTGCCTAATTTACTTATAGTTTCCTTCTTTATATTCAAGGCATTCACCCATTCTGAATTTATCTTGGTGTAGGGTGTGAGATGTTGATCTAAACCTAATCTCTCCCATATTGCTCAAAGGAATAATGAACTGGAGGAATTCCATGTGAACTGGAATGACCTCCAGGAATTGATGCAGGGTGAAAGGAGCAGAACCAGGAGAACATTGTACACAGAGATGGATACACTGTGGTACAACTGAACATAATGGACTTCTCTACTAGTAGTAGCAATGCAAGGATCCAGAATAATGCTGAGGGACTTATGAGAAAGAAAACTATCCACATCCAGAGGGAGCACTGTGGGAGTAGAAACACAGAAGAAAAACAACTGCTTGAACACATGGGTTGATGGGGATATTATTGGAGATGCAGGCACTAAATAATCACCCTAGCTTAGTGCAACTATCAGTAATATGGAAATAGGTCTTGATCAATGATACATGTAAAACCCAGTGGAATTGAGTGTTGGCTACGGGGGTGGTGGGGTTTGGGGTGAGGGAAAAAACATGAATCACGTAACCATGGGAAAATATTCTAAATAAAATAAATAAATTAAAAAAACATGTTGGAGTAAGAATGCAGATGAAAGCAAATGATTTTTCACTTAAGTTTATTTGGACTTATGTTTGGGGGTTTTGGTTTTATATGATTATCATTATCAAATGATTATTCATATGATCATTTTATGTGATTATTTATTTGGTTTTATAGGATTATTATTTTATATGGCTATTAAATTATTATGTGATTATATTTGTTTATATGATTATTCAATATTATATTACAAAAATGAATAATATGAAAATATGTTTTGCATGATAATACACGTATAACTCAGATCGAGTTGCCTGCCAGTTCTGGGAGGGGCAAAGGAAGGGAAGGAGGGAGACAATTTGGATCATGTATCTTTGGAAAACTTATGTGGAAATTTGTTATTACACATAATTGGTTAAAAATAATAAAAAAAAATAAATTGAAAAAATGAAAAAAAGAAACCCAAAGTACACTCCATGGGGCAGCTAGATGGTACAGTGGATAGAGTGCCAGGCCTAGAGTTGAGAGGTGCTTAGTTCAAATCTGGCTTCGGAGAGGGTCAACCTAGCTGGTTGATCCTGGGCAAGTCACTGAACACCCATTGCCTAGCCCTTGCCTTTCTGTCTTAAAGTTATTACTAAGACAGAGAATAAGGGGAAAAAATGAATGTCAAGTTATTTTTTGGTGGGGTGGGGGGTTGGGGATGGGGCTAAGAATAAGATTAGTAAGTAAGAATAGCTAAGAGAGGTTTCCTGCACATTGTTGGGTCCATGAGATCTTTCTCCCTTGGAGCTGTGTGCCACCCTTTTGGAGGCCTATCACCACAGCCAGGGTGGCAGGGCAATTGGCTGTGGGCACAAGATGAGTCAAAGGCTCTCGTAGGAGATGGGGTCTGAGCTGGGCCTCCAACACAGCTAGGGACTCTGAGAACAGCCATTGGGTTGTAGATGTGCATGGGTGCTGATGTAATAGCATGAAGTACTTATTGAGGACTCTGCACCCTTCATTGTTTGTAAATACCTACGTGTGCAAATGCATGCAGGCTAGGTGTTTGGGGTGTTTGTGTGCATGCTGGAGGACCTCTTTGTCTGCCCACCCAACTCATTCCTTGCCCTTGCTTAGTAACAGCTAGATGTTGACTGCATAGGCTGATCCTGCCTTCCCAACTTTTCCTCATGGTCCCTCTAGAACAGAACAATAGGATCAGACCCAGAACACTTCCTTAGACAGAGCTGGCTGGCTGGTCTTGGCATATGGCTGTTTGGGTGGGCTCTGGACTGCTAGGCAACCACCAACCTGCTGTATCCCATCCCTACCTGCATATCTCTCTCTCTCTCTCTCTTTCTCTCTCTCTCTCTCTCTCTCTCTCTCTCTCTCTCTCTCTCAAAGAGAATGAGGGTAGATGCCTGGGGTACTAAGAATCATCACTTCCCTTTCTCCCATGGTTCGAGGCATAAGGAAGGGGGAAAATCAATCTAACCCATTAGGCTAAATAACTAACACAAAGTGGACATAACCCACAATGCCAAGTAATTAGCGTAAAATCCCACAGATAACTCTGAGTCTTCCTGACTCTGGGAGGCTCCCCTAAGATCTAAGGATGGATACACCACCTCAACCTCTTCCTATCCAATTCCATCCCTTCCTCTTTCTAAGCNCCCCTCCCCTCCCTCCCTCCTTCCCTTCCTGTCTGTCTCCCTCCCTCCTCCTCTTCTTCCTCTCCCCCCCCCCCCATCATGTGTTAGGATATTAATTTAGGGCAGGCCTGGGTATCAGTAGCTAATTGTAAGTAAGATGGCTCAAGCCCTGGGGACTACCTGGTGGCAACCACCAGGGGATGGGAACTCTAAGGGACCCTACCAGCAAGGACAATCAATATGAAAAAACCCAGTCATGGTTCCCTTGTTAGACTGATGGGAAAAATGGAGCTGCATCCATCCTTTGGAGTAACGGGAACATTGCAGGAGGAAGGAGGGAGGGAGGAAAGAGAGGAGAGGAATAGAAGAAGTGAAAGAAGGAGGATTTGGGAGGAAAAACTCTCTTACTCCATTCTGAGCTCCAGAAAGCTAATAGACCTTGACAACTCCCACCCAATGTGGAAACTATTAAGGAGCGAGGATTGATTAAAGCCCCAGTCATTGGGGCTCCCCTGGGTCCTTAACCCCATGTTGGAGCCTGAGCTGATGCTTCCCTCCCCTCGACACAATTAGCATCTCTTGTCACTAATTGATTCTTCTGGTGCCCACAGGACAATTAGAATTTAAATTGCCTTTTACAAAGGTCACGAAAACATGAAAAACATGAATCTATTAAAGAGGATCTGGTGTGATTCCCTTCTTTCTCCCTCCGCCCATCCTTTGAACCTGGTTTTGTCCCTCTCGGATGGGTCCTCGTTGGTCCTTCAATGGATCAAGGAAGAGGAGTTTGGGGCTCGGGCCTTTCAGCATCCCTGCTGTGTGTGGGTGCCGGACATTGCCCCAGTGAGGAAGATGGGGCTCCAGGAGCAGAGCTGTTGCCAATAGGCTTAATTCGGAGGGCAGCTCCCTGAGGTTGTCTTCGGGGGCAGCCTGAAGTCAGGGAGCAGAGAGCCTTCGGGCTGGCAGTCCAGCGCCACACTGGGAGGAGAGGGCCCGAGAGAGGCTGGCATGTGCCAGTTGTGCCCACGGTCACTTTGTTGGCCCGAGTGGCTTTCTCTTTGTTTCGGTGCCTGCTTCCCCCCTGCGCTGGGCGTCCCTGGGAACGTGTTGTATGCAGAGCCGAGCTTTGAGCCACCCAAGATCTGAGGCTAGAAGAAGCCCAACACGGGAGCGTTATTAGATCAGTGGCAGTTGTGTCCTTGGCGGTCCCTTCTCTCAGGCAAGTCTAGGCCCCAGGTCAGGGGACACTGCCAACGGGAAGTCGCTTCCGCAGAGATGCTTTCCTTGGCAGGGTTAACGCTAACAGTCCTTGACGTTTATATGGCACTTTGTAGTTACAAAATGGTTCATGGCCCCAGGGGGAAACATTCCTAGTTAGACCTCCATGTAGACCAGGCAGACTCTCAGTGAGAAGCATCATGACTGATCACGGCAAAATCCTTCAGAAATGACGGCGAGGTTTTTAATTTTTAACCCCCTTCCCTTCCATCTAAGAATCAGTACTGTGTACGGTTCCCAGCGGAAGACTTGCCCAGGGTCACTTTTAGATGCTTAGGAAGCATCGGAGGTCAAGTTTGAACCCAGGACCTCCCATCTCTAGCCCTGGATCTCAATCCATGATCCGCCCAGCTGCCCGCATTGCCCCCCACCATGAGGATTAGTTTTTGATGTGCTCGTGCGAATAGGCATGCTTTCATGCACACAGACGCGCCCCTATTACCGAGCTGGGGCTTAAGCATCTCCTGGTCTTCATAGGTCCCATCTTTGTCCAGGATGCCAAAGTATTTTCCCTGTGAGAGTAGGACGCTGGCCACTTCCCTTGGAAAGAATCGGGCTCTTCTCTTTGGGTAGGAATAGAGAGACTCTGGGGATGTGGTCCTGTGAAAATTTAATATAAATTGTACCCCTCTTTCCTTTGAAAAAAGGAAAGTTCTGAAAACCCATTTTGGTTAGAATCTGTGCCATCTTTGCTTGGGCAAGCGTGGGTACAATGGAAGGGATCCAGAGGCCTTGTGGCTCCTTGGCACCCCAAAGGATGCCTGCCCCTTGTCCCCATGACTCTTAAGGACCAGAAGATTGGCCTCTGACCTGGGCTAGGTCAAGCCTGTCCAACTGGGGAGACCCAGAAGGGGTGACGTAAATGACTATAAAAGAAGGGATTGTGGGGCTCTTCCTGGGTCTTTGGCTACGAAGCAGCTCTTTGAGCTCCTTTTGACTTTTCAACTCAGATTAGCTAGATGTGGCCAGCGATTATGTGACTCTCCCTCTCTAAGTCCAGCCTTTACTATGTGATAAATAATTATAAGTTACTCAACAATCTCCAGATAATTTTAATCCTAACATTCCTGAGTCGTCTGCGCCAGGGAAACACCTGATATTGGAAGCATGGCTGCCCTCTGCGTTGATGAGACAGATGATGGCCCCCCTCTTCTCATAGTCCTCGAGATTCTCCATTAGCCATTTCTCCCTTTGAATCCAGGGCTGCCCTCTCCGGTCACCTATTAACGCAATCAGGACGCCAGCACAATTGAGCTATGGATGCAGGAAGGGAGCCGCTGCCTCCAGCCGTCCTAATGGGCACCCCAGTTTGTCTCCCACTCTGAAACTGAAGTTGATAAGAGCAGGGAGAACCGGAACTGGTGGGCAAGTATTCAAGGCTGATTGTTATCCTCTGATAGGTCATATAGTGAATCCCCCTGCCAGTCCATTAGCACAAGAAAGCATGGCACAGCGGGCACAGCCTTAGCCACAGGGCCAACAGGTTGGTATAGACCAGCAGTTCCCAAACTTTTTTGCCTACATCCCCCTTTTCAGAAAAAATATTATTTAGCCCCCTGGAAATTAATTTTTAAAAAATTTTAATAGTAATTAGTAGGAAAGATAAATGCACCTGTGGCCATCACCGCCCCCCCCCCCGGATCGCTGCAGCATCCACCAGGGGGCAGTGGCGCCCACTTTGGGAATCACTGCTATAGACTGACATCTGCTAGTCATGTCAATGGCTTCCAAGTAGCCCAGAGCACAGAGGGCCAGGCATGGAGTCAGGAAGACTCATCTTTATGGGTTTAAATTTGGCCTCAAACACTTCCTACCTGTGTGACCCTGGGCGAGTCACTTAACCCCATTTTCCTCAGTTCCCTCATCTGTTAAATGAGCTGGTGAAGGGAATGGCAAATCATCCCAGTATATCTTTGCCAAGAAAATCCCAAATGGGGTCACGAAGAATCAGACACCTGGGCCCTTCTCACAACTGGACAACAAACAGGAGATGTGTCAGAGGACAAGTCACAGAATTTGAGATGAGGAAGTTGCCTCATTTGTCGTGGTCTCTATTATTCTCAACTGGAAAATGGGGACAATAATAGTAGAAATGCTGTGTGGAAGAGGGAGGCAGCCTTTGTTATCAGGAAAATTTGTGTTCAAATCTTGCCTCTGATACATTCTGGCTGTGCTACTGACCCTGGGGAAGTTTCTTACCTCTCAGTGTCCCAGGCACCTGAGATAGCTGAGTCGCATGGGGAGAGGATGCAATCTGGTGGGGTGTAAAGAAGACTGGATTTGGAGACAGAGGCCCCAAGTTCTAATCTTGTCTCTGTCCCTCACTGCCTGTTTGATCTCCCTGGGCCTCAGTTTCCCCATCTGTAAGATGAGATGGTTGCACCAGTTGGCTCCTGAGCTCTTTTCCAGATCTATGATCCTTTGGGAGAAGGTATTTCTATCCCCAAAGCCTGAGGAGTCAGTAGTGGTGACATGGGAGAGTTCGCGCCAGTCCTCAGAGATTAGACTGGACTTGCACCTAACTTCAGCTCAGTGGTTACACCCCAAAGGAGAAGAGGATATGGCACACTCAGAGAATATCTCTTCCTCGCTCCGGTTCTGCTCCCAGGTCTGTCTCAAGCTGGTGTGCATGGCTCTGGTCCTTTTGGACACTGGTGCAGGCTTTCTGGCTTAAGGCACGATGTCACCACACCGCTAACCTATGTGTTTGTTGAGGGACAGCTGGGAGGTTTGGTAGACAGAGAGTCAGGAGGACCTGGGTTCAAATGTGACTTCAGGCACTTTTGGCTGTGTGGTCCTAGAGAAGTCCCTTCTCCCCAATTGCCCAGCCCTTCTGCCTTGGAGCCATTACTTAGTATTGATTCCAAGATGGAAGGCAAAGGTTTAAAAACCAAACAAACCTCTTGAATCAAGTGTTTCAGGGAGCTGAGGACGTTCTTCCTAGGAAGAGTATTACAAGTATGTTTTGATGGGAGACAGGCTGCAAAAGGGGGACCCAGGGAACTGGGCACTGCTTGGGGGCAGGGGAGTCCCTGAGAAACTAGATGACAGTAAGACATCACTGGGAGAAAAGGGAGAAGAAAGGAAGTTGGAGAAGCCCACCACTCACTTGACATTTCTTATTGCTGGGCAGCATCAAGGTCCAGTGGCAGGAGGACTGGATTTGGAGTCAGAGGTCCGCGTTTGAATTCTGGACTCAGTCCTGGCTACCTGAGTGACAAGCCACTTACCTCACCTTGCCTCACTTTCCTTATCTGTTAGATGAGGTAGTTGGAGACTTTTGAAGTCCCTTCTGGGATCTGTCCCAGGCTAGCAAGGAGCAGAGCGAGTCAGGGTCAGAGACCAAGGGAGACATGCCATCTGTGAGCCTGGGGCTGAGAACCTGGAGTAGCCCTACCAGTGTGCTATTTCCCAGGGAGGACACACTAGGCTTCTGGCTTTCCTCAGCATTTCTGGTGGGCTGGGAGCCTTCCTGAGCTTGGGGATGGATCCCCTCTGCTCCCTTTCCCCTCTCTGGATACAGACGACTTTGCCTTCTCAAGGTTACCCCACTCTAGCCACTTGCCAACTTGCAGGATCACAAGGAGTGCCTGGCAGTGCCCATTTCCCTCCAAGATCACTTGGGTCTGGAGGCCTCTGACTCTAGCCTCTTCCACGGCCAACTAGGACCCTCTTGGGTTTCTGTTTAATCCTCTCTTGTTCTTCATTCCCTCAGACCTCGAGGCATAAATACCCCATCATATCCCATATGTCCATTTGAGGATGGAACCCAGCTTTGCTCCCATTCTCTTCCCTCTCTGAGCCTAATCTCTGACAAAGGATGGCATCATGAATCAGGCACTAGGCTCAGAACCAAAAAGACTTGGGCAAACATCTGGCCTCTGTTCCTTACTAGCTCTGTGACCCATGAATTTTGGCATCTCCAAGCCTCAGTTTCCCCATCTGTAAAATGGGGATAACACCTGTGCTACCTTCCTCACCAAGCAGTTGTGAGGGGCAGAAAGACAATGTATTTAAAGTCCTTTGCAAACTTTTAAGTGCCATATAGAAATGCCAGCTGCTGTTGTTGTTGTTGTTGTAAGACTCCCTCAAGCCTGTCCAACATAAGAGAAGTGGACCTTTTGGTGTATTAGACTAGGTGGGTCCTCTGCCTTGTTCTTCCACTCTGGCCGTGGGAGGCTTCTTGGCCACCCTCGGAGACCTGACCAGGGAAAAGAGAAAGAGGGAGTTGAGTCTCAGAAAGTCTTTTTCTTACTCTCAAGCTCTAGTCCAGCTCCTACTCCCCCATGCCCATTTCTTACCTTAGAGGGAGGTGCTAGAACCACTGTCCTCTGCCCTTGGCAGACCTCATTGGAGTCTTGTGTTTCAGGTGCCCCAATATCAGTAAGAATGATATTGTTTGTCAGCATCCTCAGGTGGGCAACCAGGATGGCGTAGGACCTTGAGTCAATGTCCCGTGAGGATCAGTGGAAGGATCTGGGGATTTTTACCCGGAGGACCATAGATTTAGAGCTAGAAGGAACCTCAGAAGCCACTGAGTTCAACTTTTTTATTTTACAGAGAAGGAAACTGAGACAGAGAAGATAAATGACTTGCTAGGGTTATACAACTAGTAGGTTTTGAGGCAGGATTTGAACTCCAGACTTCTGGGCTCTGATTTCTGTGCTCTTTTGAGTACGATAGTGAACTATGGACTTCTTTAAATCTTTTTTTTTTACTTAAAGTTTTTTTTTTTCAATTACATGTAAAAACAATTTTTGACAATTGTTTTTTTGACATTTTGCTACTCAGATTCTCTCCTTCCTCCCTCCCTGAGGCGGTAAATAGTCTGATATAGGTTTTCTGGTGCTTTCCTGCAAGCATTCTTTAAACCCATATTCTTGGGGCAAGAGACTTGTCTGTAACAACAGGGTACAGCGGTGACACATATTGAGTAAGAAAGAGCTGGGGAAATAACCAAGAAAAATTTCAGAAGCTCATTCAAGGGGTCTCATATGGGTTTTCTGGACATGGCAGCCGGAGGGGCATTTTAGATGCTTGCTGAGAGTATGAGTGGCAGGTTTTTCAAAGCTGCTCTGCTTACCAGTGTGGGTCAGCCAAAGAGGAATAGCTGGGACCAACACTGACTTCTTGTTACTGAGAATGCTTGACTCTGTGCTGCTCAAAATTGGTCTTGTTGGGGGGCAGCTGGGTAGCTCAGTGGATTGAGAGTCAGGCCTAGAGATGGAAGGTCCTAGGTTCAAATCTGGCCTCAGACACTTCCCAGCTGTGTGATCCTGGGCAAGTCTCTTGACCCCCTTTGCCTATCCTTACCACTCTTCTTCCTTGGAACCAATATACAGTATTGACTCCAAGATGGAAGGTAAGGGTTAAATTAAAAAAAAAAATTGGTCATGTAGCCCCAGATCCTTGGAGCTGACCTCCCTGGATAAGGCCCCATTTGGTCTAATCCAATTCCTGGTCTGGCTGCGACTGGCTTGTCCCTTCCTATCCTTCTCTGATGAATTGTGGTCCTGACAAGACCAGAGGATCTAAGAGCACTGGATTTGGAGGCAGAGGGACCTGAGTTTGAATCTCAAGTGACCTGGGGAAATCCTTCAGCTCTCGAGGTTTCAGTGTTGCCCTCTATAGGATGATGAGGCCATGTCTGACGATCCCCAAACTCCCTTTCAGCCTAGAAGGAGCTGTTATGAGATAAAAGATGATGCTTTGAAGACTAGGAAAGGAAGTTCACGTTTTTCCCTGAACAATGTCAACCTTCTGTCCCCTTCATCTTCCTTCTGCTCCCCCGACTTCCCCAGGCTTTCCTCCCTGGTTGCTTGGGGCCAGGTTTCTGAGAAGATGCTTCATCGGTTTATAGCTAGAAAAGACCCCGGTGGCCATCTAGTCCAACGATCTCATTTTCCTGAGGAAGGAACCGAGGACCAAGGACACTTGGCCAAGGTCAGGGAGGGCTTCTGACCAGAGCTGGTGCTTTTCCCATCCTGCCTTCCCTGTCTGGAGGAATATTGTAGGTACGGACAGTGAGAAGAAGGAAGGGCAGTGAGGCATCACCGACCCGTATCCTGGCTGCAGGATGGCCGATGGAGCCAGAGACGAGCCCCAGAATCCCATCCTCCTGGATCTGTATTCCTTCCTCCGAGGCCCAGCGACCTCCAGGGCCAGAGCCTAATAAGTAAAAACCTCATTCATTATGCATCGCCCCCTGAGATGATTCTAGTAATCCAGCCCGATTAGCTGGTTCCCGGGATCTTTATTTGGTGGCAGAGGAGGCACCTGGGGACCACGAGGCCGTGGCAGTCAATGAATAGGACGGCCCTTGACCCGCTTGGCCCCAGCCTAGTTGAGACGTTGCAGGAGGAGAATGGAGAAGGAAGGAAGGGAAGAGAGCCAATGGAAACATAACCGGCATGCAGCGGGGATTATTGCACTCCAGAAGGCTGGAGGGAGAACAGAGGCTTTCAGGGAGCTTGGAAGAAAACGAGTGACTCAGTGATTTTTTTTTTCTCTCTCTTGACCTGGAAACAGCTCTGATGAGGTCCGCTCTGCTCTCACCTTGTTGCTGGGCAGAACTGGCCCTTAATCTTCCCCAGGCAGAAGATGGGGGGGCATCCCTTCTGGTAATGGAATGGGATATTGGAGAGAAGTTCTGTGATCTTCCCCATTTTCCATTAAATGCAAGGGGAGCAAAGCCGATATTCACCATATTTCATGCTTCCCTGGATAGTCACAGAGGCATAAGGGAACAATCTTCCAAGGGCTTCTGCTCCTTTGAGGCTTCCTGCTTTTTGCTCTGAGATAAATCCTCCCCATCCTTTAAGCCCCGGCTCAAATTTCTATAGCATCTTTCTAGTCTCGGGAATCTACACTGATCCCCCCTTTTCTGATCACTTACGCAGGGTACCCTGCCTGCGACTCCAAGCACAGACTGCTCTGGGGGCAGAGGGAGAGAGCTGGCCTCCGAGGCCATCTGCCACAGCCTGGGCATCTTATAGAAGAGCAAATTAAGGGCCCAGTGTCCCTAGGGGTGGAACTGAACCCTGATCCTCTGACTATCGAGATGGCTTTCTTCACAGAGAGCCAGGAAGACTCATTTTCTTGAGTTCAAATCTGTCCTCAGACACTACTAGCTGTGTGACCCTGGGCAAGTTGCTTAAACCTGTTTGCCTCAGTTTCCTCATCTGTAAAATGAGTTGGAGAAGGAAATGGCAAACTAACTGCTATGTGACCCTGGGGAAATCACTTAACCTTGCTAGCCTCAGTTTCCTCATTTATAAAATGAGCTGGAGAAGGAAATGTCAAACTAACTGCTGTGTGGCCCTGGGCGAGTCACTTAACCCTATTTGCCTCAGTTTCCTCATCTGTAAAATGAGCCTGAGAAAGAAATGGCAAACCACATGACTCTGGGCAAGTCACTTAGCCCTGTTTGCCTCATTTTCCTCATCTGTAAAATGGGCTGGAGAAGAATTCTGTCTGAATCATGTCTCTGGTTGAATGAACTCCCTGAGGGCAGGGATGGAAGCACTAAAGCAACAAAATACAAGTTGCAAGTGTCTGATCAACAGGAGAGAAGCTAAAGCAAAGAATGGCAAGTGATTGGAAATGTGGATTTCTTCAGTTGATGCTTCAGCAAAGAAAAGCTGAAGGCATTATATATATAATGCAATACCTGCACTAAAGGCTCTGACAGGAATCTGCTAATTGCAGATCAATGGTATCTGGGCAAGTTGGGTCAGATAATGGGAGAAAAAGGCGGTCTTGCTTAGGAAATCTGGGCACAGGGGATGTGTGTTGTACATGGCCAGGCTGCTGGCAGAGGGAGATGCCAAATGCTGAGGTATCAATTTGGGCACGTAGAGAGGGCAATGGGACAGTGGTCTAATGACCTGCATAGACTGGGTTATATCTGGGTTGCTTCCAGAGCCAATTAACAGGTCCACATGCACAATATAAGTTGGTCTCCCTATAAGAGGAGATGGAGAAAGGACTGAAGGAAAACCTGGGTGGTGGTAGTGAGGCCATCAGAAAAAAAGGAAATATTTCTGAAAAGAATGGAGTTAGGGCTTCAAGAAGAAAGTAAAGAGGAGGGGGCAGCTGGGTGGCTCAGTGGATTGAGAGCCAGGCCTAGAGATGGAAGGTCCTCGGTTCAAAGCTAACATCAGTCCCTTTCTAGCTGTGTGACCCTGGGCAAGTCACTTAGCCCTGCTTGCCTCATTTTCCTCATCTGTAAAATGGGCTGACCCTTTTGCATAGCCCTTACTGCCCTTCTGCCTTGGAACCAATACACAGTATTGATGCTAAGATGGAAGATAAGGATTAAAAAAGGAAACAAAGAAGATAGCTCCTTGAAAGCAGAAGGAAATAGAAATCCGGATCAGGAAGATGGAGAGTGGAAGATTGTGACATCTAAAAAGATGGGCAGAAGGATTACTGAACTTTTGGAACTACAGATTTAGAGGCCTTTACTAGGGAAGTGGAACCTGATAAGAAAGTTGATTCCTATGATCCCTGGAGTGAGAAGGAGAATCCAGAATAATCATTATGATGAAGAGGATGTTAGCATTGAAAAAGTACTTTTTCTTGTGAGCTAGATATTATTTATTAACAGAGGCATGCGAGTATTAATAAAGGGCCAGTCAGTGGCATGCCTCCATTTGTACCAACGACTACATAGTACTTGGTGGTTTGTGAAGCATTGTACATATTATTTTCTTTGACTTTCACAATGATTCTGGAAGGCAGGGACCACTATTATTCCCATCTTATTGATGGGAAAACTGAAGGTGAGAGTGGGGCCACACAGCTAGCAGGTGTGGAAGGTTGGATTTGCACAAAGCTCTTTCTGGTTGCAATTCCTACACTATATTCATTGTGCCACCTAGTATAAGTTTCTAGAGGAGAGAAGCCATCCCTCACTACCCACAGGAAGAGCAGACAAGTCATAATGGCAGGCTGAAAGGTGCCAAGGTGTGGTTATACATCAACCAAGAGCGATTTAGAATGTTGGGATTTTCCTAGGCTGTATCCAGGTTGTGATTGAGTCATCCAGATGTGTTAAGAATCTACCTCTGATGTTTCATGTAAGGATAGATGATTTGATAAATGCTTGTTGGATTGAATGGTAGACTTCTTTGAGAATTATAAAATCTTAAGGAGAAAACTCTATACCTTAAGGCTATGGTGGCAAACCTATGGCACATGTGCCAGGAGGGCACTCAGAGCCACATGAGCCATCGCCCCAGCACAGTTTGCCAGAGTTCATTACTAGGCAGCCAGAGGGATGTGGGGCTGGGCTGCTCTTCTCCCCTTTGCCAGAGGACATTTCTCACATCACCTACCCCTCTAAAAGGTTCATCATCACTGCCTTAGGAGCAGATGGTGTTTTCATCACTGAAGCCTAAGGAAGGTCAAAGCTTCAGAAGTTAAAGGTGAAGTTGAAAAATGGACAAATTTGTAAGAAAATATCTGAGGTGAGGATTGGGATGGCTCCATGAGCACTACAGATATAGGACTACTGAGCAGGAGTGAAGTGAACCCAAAGAGGGCTGGAAAGACTGTATTTGGCTGGAGTCTTGCAGACCTTACAAAGAAGGTTTTTATGTTATAGATGCAAGAGGAAGGGCCAAACTGCTTTCCCATAAAATCACTAGGTTAGATGCCACAGAATAGAAGATGTAATGATGGGAGCATAGAAATGAAAGTATCCAATAATTCATAGGAGGCAATGTACAGGAAGAAAAATATGAATACTCAAGAGATGTCTATACATGAATGTGCAGAGTAGGGGGGTGATGAACCAGAGATGTCAATACAATTTGCACAAGGATGAAATATGATTTTATAGGCTTCACTTATACTTTGTAGTGTATGACTCATGATTGTAATATGGCAAAGGAAAGATCTATCTTAAGTAAAAGGGGCAGGTTAGATAAAACAGGGTAGTGGAATAGCGTGTTTCAAGCAGGTATAGTCCCTTGTGGAAGTGTTGGGAAGCACAGTGGACAACATTTTTAGTAATTGGTGTGTAGAGAAACAGAAGCAACATTTTGGCGAGCGTGAAATTCAGACAAACTGATCAAAGAAAGATGTTTGATAAGTTCCAGATGCAGTTCCCAAAGCTGATCTAAAGATAGAGCAGTGGTGAGGGACTTTGGCTATCTGAACATCTGTGGGAGTTTTCTCTCTGCTGAAAGCAGAGCAGCTGGTAAGTTCTTGACATGTCTTGGTGATAACATCATTTTAAATAAGAAACCAGATATTGAGGTAAAGTTGATTGAGGACCTTGAGAGAAAGTGATGATGCTCTCTTAGTGTTCATGATACGCAATGAAAAGAGAGCAAGCGAGAGTTGCAGGAAGTCTTGGCTGCCAGGCAGACGGAAGAGTATTTTATTCCAGAGGTAACTTAGAAGCCATGGCAAGTCTTTGAACAGAGAGTGGTGTGGCCACATCTGTGCATTTCAAAAATTCTTTGGGCAATTGTGATGAGAATGGATCAGTGAAATGAGGTCCTTAGAATAATAGAAGTGATAGGTGATAAGGACCTGAATTATGGTGGTGGCAGCATCAGTGGAGAGAAGGGGACTGATTGGAGGGATGATTGGGAAGTAGAATCACTTAAGACTTGGGAAGCGATTGGGTGTAGGGTGTGAAGGAGAGGGAAGAGTCCAGGATGATGATTCTTTATGAGCATACTCTCTATGACCTGGGGAGAGTGGGACAAGGGGTGAGCTCTTCCAGCTCTGAGGAATCTCCTTTTTGGTTGGCAGAGTGCTGAACTGGCCTCAGGTAGAGAAGGAGAAGAGAGTGTTGAGAAAGAAAAAGAAAACTCTTGTTACAAACATGTAGTCAAGCAAAAGAAATTTCTACATTGCTCGTCTAAACATAAATCTCTCTCCCTCTCCCCCTCCCTCTCTCTGTCTCTCTCTCTCTTTCTTTCCTTCTCTCACTTTTCCTCTCTCCCTTTCTTCCTCTCCCCCTCCCTCTCTCCTTTTCCCTTTCCTTGCCCCTTCCCCTCCCCCCTCTCTCCCCTGTTCCGCCCCCTTGTACTCTGAGTCTTTCATATCACGTAGCATGTTTCATTATCAGTCCTTTGATGATGGGATTTTAACTTTACAGTATTGTTGTCTCTCCTAAATTGTTCTCCTGGTTCTGCTCACTTCACTTTTTATCAGTTCATACAAATATTCCCTGGTTTCTCAGAAACTGTCCCTTTCATCATTTTTTTACAGCATCCACTAATATTATCCCATTTATATCTTAACTTGTTCAGCCATTCCTTAGCGGGCGGGTGCTCCCTAGGTTTCCAAATCTTTGCCATCACCAAGAGTCACAACTATTTTCAAACATCCTTAGGTTTTACTTTGCTTAGAACTAATCCTTCCCTTAGTCTAGCTTCCCTTTATTTCCCCCTTCTCCTTTTTCTCCTTTCTCTTCCTGTTGAGTGAAACGTTTTTCTGTAGCCAGCTCTGTGTATGTGTGTGTGTGCTTGTATGCATTCTTACCTCCTGTGATCTGTTCAGATGAGAGTGAAGTTCTAGTGCCCACTGTTTTTTCCCTTTGTTTGTACTGTCTTCTACTTGCACATCCTGATTTTAGATAGTTTTTTTCTAACCCTCTGGGTCTCCTCCAATCCTTAGTCTATTCTTCCACCTTTCCCTTTCCTTTCTTTTTCTTTCTGCCTCATTCTTCTTTTAAGATTACTAAGACATAGTAGACCCTTTCTCACCTTCTGTCTAATTAGCCCCCCCCCTTTTGCCCCTGATGATAACAGGATTCAGAGAAGATACATATTTCATCTCCTCATATTAGAATATGGGCAATTTATGCTTGTTTAAAGTACTACAACTAGCATTGTTGATTCACGTTTACCTTTTTTATGTTTCTCTTGACTTCTGTGTTTGAACTTCAAAGTTTCTGTGTTGCTTTGGTCTTTTTATCAGGAAATTCTTGGAACTTCTCTTTCATTTAAAGTCTGTTTCCCCGCCCTACTTAATATGGTGGTTGTTAGTGTTTGCCAGTTGTTCCAGTCATTTCCAACTCTTCACAACCCAATTTGTAGGTTTCTTGGTAAAGATACAGGAGTGGTTTGCCATTGCCCTTTCCTTCTTCAGCTCATTTTGTAGATGAGGAAACTGAGACCCATGGGATGAAGTGACTTGCCCAGGGTCACACCACTGGTGAGTGTCTAGGGCTGTATTTGAACACAGGGAGCTGAGTCTGACTTCAGATCTAGCACTCTAGGCCACCTAGCCACTCAAATTCCCCTGGGATGTACACATATTAAAGGAGGACTAGCACCTCTGGTGTGAGGTCACCGAGCCCTTTTCAGGGCTGCTCATCCACCTTTAGTGTCTACTTGGCATTCATCTTTCACCTGTAGCATGCATAGTGGCCACATCACAGGAAACCATTCTTGGCAGATGGGCTAAATTAGATTGAGGATAACTGATGGATCACAAACTTGTTGGTGAGTTAGTGGGGTGTCTAACCCAAGCATGTGAAGCCTTTCCCCAGTTGAATGGGTAGATGAGAACAATTTGTTCCAATCACCACAAAAGTGGTAGAAGTGGTATATGCATGTATGTGTGTGTGGGTGTGTGAGTGTGCATGTGTGTGTGTGTGTGTGTGTGTGTGTGTNGAAGCACAGTGGACAACATTTTTAGTAATCGGTGTGTAGAGAAACAGAAGCAACATTTTGGCGAGCGTGAAATTCAGACAAACTGATCAAAGAAAGATGTTTGATAAGTTCCAGATGCAGTTCCCAAAGCTGATCTAAAGATGGGATAGAGCAGTGGTGAGGGACTTTGGCTATCTGAACATCTGTGGGAGTTTTCTCTCTGCTGAAAGCAGAGCAGCTGGTAAGTTCTTGACATGTCTTGGTGATAACATCATTTTAAATAAGAAACCAGATATTGAGGTAAAGTTGATTGAGGACCTTGAGAGAAAGTGATGATGCTCTCTTAGTGTTCATGATACGCAATGAAAAGAGAGCAAGCGAGAGTTGCAGGAAGTCTTGGCTGCCAGGCAGATGGAAGAGTATTTTATTCCAGAGGTAACTTAGGAGCCATGGCAAGTCTTTGAACAGAGAGTGGTGTGGCCACATCTGTGCATTTCAAAAATTCTTTGGGCAATTGTGATGAGAATGGATCAGTGAAATGAGACCAACGAGGAGGTTGTTAGAATAATAGAAGTGATAGGTGATAAGGACCTGAATTATGGTGGTGGCAGCATCAGTGGAGAGAAGGGGACTGATTGGAGGGATGATTGGGAAGTAGAATCACTTAAGACTTGGGAAGCGATTGGGTGTAGGGTGTGAAGGAGAGGGAAGAGTCCAGGATGATGATTCTTTATGAGCATACTCTCTATGACCTGGGGAGAGTGGGACAAGGGGTGAGCTCTTCCAGCTCTGAGGAATCTCCTTTTTGGTTGGCAGAGTGCTGAACTGGCCTCAGGTAGAGAAGGAGAAGAGAGTGTTGAGAAAGAAAAAGAAAACTCTTGTTACAAACATGTAGTCAAGCAAAAGAAATTTCTACATTGCTCGTCTAAACATAAATCTCTCTCCCTCTCCCCCTCCCTCTCTCTGTCTCTCTCTCTCTTTCTTTCCTTCTCTCACTTTTCCTCTCTCCCTTTCTTCCTCTCCCCCTCCCTCTCTCCTTTTCCCTTTCCTTGCCCCTTCCCCTCCCCCCTCTCTCCCCTGTTCCGCCCCCTTGTACTCTGAGTCTTTCATATCACGTAGCATGTTTCATTATCAGTCCTTTGATGATGGGATTTTAACTTTACAGTATTGTTGTCTCTCCTAAATTGTTCTCCTGGTTCTGCTCACTTCACTTTTTATCAGTTCATACAAATATTCCCTGGTTTCTCAGAAACTGTCCCTTTCATCATTTTTTTACAGCATCCACTAATATTATCCCATTTATATCTTAACTTGTTCAGCCATTCCTTAGCGGGCGGGTGCTCCCTAGGTTTCCAAATCTTTGCCATCACCAAGAGTCACAACTATTTTCAAACATCCTTAGGTTTTACTTTGCTTAGAACTAATCCTTCCCTTAGTCTAGCTTCCCTTTATTTCCCCCTTCTCCTTTTTCTCCTTTCTCTCCCTGTTGAGTGAAATGTTTTTCTGTAGCCAGCTCTGTGTATGTGTGTGTGTGCTTGTATGCATTCTTACCTCCTGTGATCTGTTCAGATGAGAGTGAAGTTCTAGTGCCCACTGTTTTTTCCCTTTGTTTGTACTGTCTTCTACTTGCACATCCTGATTTTAGATAGTTTTTTTCTAACCCTCTGGGTCTCCTCCAATCCTTAGTCTATTCTTCCACCTTTCCCTTCCCTTTCTTTTTCTTTCTGCCTCATTCTTCTTTTAAGATTACTAAGACATAGTAGAACCCTTTCTCACCTTCTGTCTAATTAGCCCCCCCTTTTGCCCCTGATGATAACAGGATTCAGAGAAGATACATATTTCATCTCCTCATATTAGAATATGGGCAATTTATGCTTGTTTAAAGTACTACAACTAGCATTGTTGATTTACGTTTACCTTTTTTATGTTTCTCTTGACTTCTGTGTTTGAACTTCAAAGTTTCTGTGTTGCTTTGGTCTTTTTATCAGGAAATTCTTGGAACTTCTCTTTCATTTAAAGTCTGTTTCCCCGCCCTACTTAATATGGTGGTTGTTAGTGTTTGCCAGTTGTTCCAGTCATTTCCAACTCTTCACAACCCAATTTGTAGGTTTCTTGGTAAAGATACAGGAGTGGTTTGCCATTGCCCTTTCCTTCTTCAGCTCATTTTGTAGATGAGGAAACTGAGACCCATGGGATGAAGTGACTTGCCCAGGGTCACACCACTGGTGAGTGTCTAGGGCTGTATTTGAACACAGGGAGCTGAGTCTGACTTCAGATCTAGCACTCTAGGCCACCTAGCCACTCAAATTCCCCTGGGATGTACAGATATTAAAGGAGGACTAGCACCTCTGGTGTGAGGTCACCGAGCCCTTTTCAGGGCTGCTCATCCACCTTTAGTGTCTACTTGGCATTCACCTTTCACCTGTAGCATGCATAGTGGCCACATCACAGGAAACTATTCTTGGCAGATGGGCTAAATTAGATTGAGGATAACTGATGGATCACAAACTTGTTGGTGAGTTAGTGGGGTGTCTAACCCAAGCATGTGAAGCCTATCCCCAGTTGAATGGGTAGATGAGAACAATTTGTTCCAATTACCACAAAAGTGGTAGAAACAGTGTGTGCATGTGTGTTTGTGTGTATGTGTGTGTGTAATGTGGAGTTTGGTTAGACATGGAAGAAGCCAAGGCCAGTCACTACTACATCGTGGGCCACTGTCCATGGTCCTGACTTTTGTCTTATCACTGGATTTCAGTGACTCTGGAAGAGAGAACGAGGCTGAAGACTTGGTGCAACACTGCCTGACATAAGTCTAATTCACACACAAGTCAAGACATCACTCAGTGACACCAATTTGGCACTCTTCAAAAATGAAGGACAAACAGCATTTTTCCCCCTATAGGATTATGCTCAGTTTTGCTGTGTAAATTAGTTTTGGTTGTAAGCCAATATCCTTTGCCTTTTAGAATATTATATTCAAAATACTCCTTCCCTTTTATAGTGGTGGCTGTTAAATCAGGCATGATCCTTTCTTATTTGAATTCTTCTTCCTTTTTTTTTTACTTTCTGGTTCCTTAAAGTTTTTTTTTTCTTTGACTGGAAGCTCTAGATTTTGGCTATTATATTTCTGAGAGTTTTTGTTGTTGGGTTTCTTTCAAGAGATGACCAAGTAATTCTTTCTATTTTTACTTTGTCCTCAGGTTCTAAGACATCACAGCAATAATCTTTTTGGATTTCTTGACATATGCTGTTTAACCTCTTGCTTTTGATCATGGCTTTCAGGTTTTTAAAGATCCTTACATTTTCTCTCCTTGATCTTTTTTTACCCATAGGTCAATTACTTTTGCTCTGAGATACCATAAATTTTCTTATTTTTTTTAGTCTTTTGACTTTGGATTAATATTTTATTTTGCCTCTTGAAGTTATTAACTTGTACTTGATTCATTCTAAGTTTCAGTGAGTTTATTGCTCGGGCAACAGTTGGTGATGGTTGTGTTTTTTTAAACCTCTTATTCCATGCTTTAATTCTCTTTCCAATTCTTTCTCCCGTAACTGTCGGGGGGGGGGATAGTTCTGATTTTTTTCTTCTTTAAGTATTCTTATTTCATTAAAAAACTTAACTCTTAAAAAAACCCTCCTGCTTTACCTGTTCTAAGAAATCTAGCTAAATGTGTGCCCAAGTTGTGTTTTTCTTTGATATTTTCCTTGAAGATATTTTGGAGTCATTCTCTTCTCTGGGTTTAGATCTTGACCATCCCTGCTTTCTTGAGGATACTGACTATTGTGTTATTCCAAGATTTCAGGGATAGCTCAGGCTGGGGATGTGTCATCTCTTTCAGTCATCCCTAAATAATCAGATCCAGGGCAAATTAGATAGCTGTCTCCCTGGAGTGAGCTCTGCAGACTCCTGACCTGGGTCTATGGACTTATCTCCTCTGGAATTTCAGCAGACTGCTTCTGGACTCTGCTAATAACAACCACCTGGAAATTGCTGGTTAAGAATGACAGAACTGGAGGTTTCTCTTTGGACTGGGATTCCTGCCCTGGTTTTTTCTTTGTAGGCTTCATGCTAGCTTAGATGTTGGAACTGAGACTCTCTTCTGTTCCTGAGATCAGATCCATAGAACTATTGCTTCCTTCTGGACTTGTTCCTTGCTTGGTCCTAGCTTAGGTCTGTAAGTGCTCCTTCTCCCAGAATACCATGCCTGGCAGCAGGCCACCGCCTCACTCCATCTTGAATCTGTGACCTGGAGCTGGGTAGAATGAGATCTGCAAATTTGTCCCTATTCTCAAATCCTGCATGAAGTCTTGGTGCCCTGGTATGGGTCTGGGACTTCATCCTACCCCAGGGCAAAGCTCCTGGGACCAGGAATGCTCCAGACTGCCCTGACTATCCCTGGCCTCAGTGTCCACACACCTCTCTGTCTCTAGCCTGACCTCAGCTAGAAGAATTGCTGGACTTTGACTTGTTCTTGGATTCTCTGATCTAGATCGGGTGTGGCCCATTTTCTGGATGTTTGGAGATTTGTTGGGATCAGGGTTTTGTGTCCTCCTTCCAGCTACTGCAACATCTTGGCTCTGCCTCAGATTTATAGACTTTAGGACCAATGTTTCATGCTTGTTTGTCTCCTGTCTTGTCATACCCTTCAGTCAGGCATCTCCATTAGGTCAAGGAACTGTACTCCCCCCCTCAATCATCTCCAGAGGGCTCTCTGGCTATAAGGAAACAATGTTAACTCTCTCTATTCTGTAGATGAGAGCTCCAGGCTCCAAGACAGCAAAGGGACTTGTTGGTCAGGACAAGAACCCAGGAAAGAGCACTTTTGGAACCTGATTAGCCAATAGCCAGGAAGCCCTGCTAGACTTTTGGTTATTTTAAATGGGTTTTTGGATATTAACTCTAGAGATTGAAAGGACCCCTTCACAGAGGAGGGAGTGGAGTCTTGGAATGAGGGAAAGGACTAGCCCAAGGTCATGTAGGTAAAAATATTGGAGCCAAGAGTTGACCCTAGGTTCATGTCGTAAAAGAAACCAAAACACCAAACCCTACCTTCTATCTTAGAATCAATACTATGACTTGGTTCTAAGACAGAAGAGTGATAAGGGTTAGGTAATTGAGGTTAAGAGACTTCTTAGGGTCACACAGCTAGGAAGTCTCTGGGGCCAAATTTGAACCTAGGACCTTCCATCTCTAGTCTCGGCTCTTAATCCACCGAGCTACCCAGCTGCCCCCAGAGCCACGATTAAGTCCATGTTCTTTCCATTACTGCAGCTTTGCTTGAGGTAATGACAAAAACTGCTGTTTCTATCAGGTTATGAAACACTTTACATATGTCATGTCATTTGAGCCTCCCAACAGCCCAATGAAGTCAGAGCTTTAGATATTCTCCCCAGTTTATAAATGGGAAACTGAGGCCCAGGGAGGTTCAGTGATTTGCCCAGGGTCTCACAGGTAGTAAATAGCAGTAGCAGATTTGAAACCAAGTCTCCTCTCTCCAAGCCAAGTTCCTCTTTCTCCTTCTGTTGCCACATTCCCTCCTCTTTATTCCCCTCTTTTTTCTTTCTTTCCTCTTTTTTCTTCTTCCTTTCAGTTCCTCCTAACACCTCTTGTGATCTTTTACCTTCTCTCTTTCTCCTTTCTTCTGGGCTGGGAATCAAGAAATCTGAGTATTGGCTTTGCTAATAACAAACTGTGTGATCTCAGGCAAATTGAGCCTACATTTCTGAACCTCAACTTCCTCATCTGTATGATAAAGGAAATCCAAGATGGTTTTTAAAGTCCCTCCTAGCTCTGACTTTCCATGGTCTAGGCTCTTTTCAGCTTAGATGCTTTGTTCTCAGGTCACTTTCATTTCTAGTATTCTGTGACTCCTTCCCAGGACTTCCCTCTCCCTCATCACCTCTCCTCTCCTCTCCTTTTCTTTCTCCCTCATTCTCATTTCTGACCCACTGTCCCCCCCACCCTTCGGTGTTCCAATTTGGGTCCCCTTTGCCAGCAGAGGGAGCAATTGGGCATCAGATGGTCCCCAGCTGAGATGCTGGAGTTAGAAATTCTGAAATGGAAAATGTAGCTGCTCTCATAAGAGGAGATGTGTCTCTTGGTCCCTGGGTAACGGATATGAAGCGAGCGAGGGAGGCGGGAAGCTTAGACGAGGTCTCCAGCCTTCAGCTCTTCAGGGAATATTGAGGAGAGGGAGGTACAGTGTAAAGGGAGAGAGAAAAGTTATTCTCACCTTTAACCCCAAGCTGAGGCTTCCTAAGACTCCCAGGATGGAGAGGTAAGAGTAGGGGAAGTGGATAGACAAGGCTTACCCATCCACGTTCACTCCTACCTTCTATATATAACAATCCCAACATCCATAGTTCTTTAAATGTCTCAAAGCCCTTTTCTGACAACTTTCCCATTAGAGCACATATTGCCATCATTATTATCTCATTATTATTCCTGTTTTACAGATGAGGAAACTGAGGCTCATAGCAATGAACTGTCTTGGTCACAAAACTAGTTTGTGTTGGTGTTGTAAATCATAAGCCCTTTTTTTATTCTTACACCAGGATTCTTTCCACCATAATACATTGCCCTTGAACTACCCCAGGTCTCTCTCCTTCTAATTCATCCTGTACAAGCTGCCTTCAGAGGAAGCCATGTCTATTCATCACTTGGCTGGTCCATTCAAAGATGCTCAGTGATTTCTTACTGCCTGTGGGATAAAGCATCAACCACTTAGCCTGACCCTCAAGGCTCTTCATCATCTGAGACCAGTCGCCTATACCCTCTCTGTTGTTAACTGCTGTGTCACCTTAGACAAGTCACTTATCTTTTTTGGTTGCTCTCCTTCATGAGAGTTCAGTCATATTATTTATTTATTTAAAACCCCACCCAAACTTTATTTATTTATTTAATTTTCCATTTATTTATTTATTTACTTGTTTATTCAAGATCCCACCCACATTCTATTTATTTATTTATTTAATTTTTCATTCATTCATTCATCCATCCATTCATTCATTCATTTATTTGATTTAAAAAACAACCCCTTACCTTCTGTCTTTGAGGAGTAACTAAGTATTGATTCTAAGGCAGAAGTGCAGTAAGAGCTAGGCAATTGGGGTTAAGTGATTGCTCAGGGTCACCATAAGTAGGAAGTGTCTCAGGTTGGATTTGAACCCAGGATCTGGCACTCTATCCTCCTAGCTGCCCCTCTATCATCTTTATGGCACCTTCTAGCTCTAAGCTTCTGAGGTGATGGTTAGAACTTCTTCTATGTTAATCGAATACATGCTTGAGATGGAAAATTCATGGAGGGCTGGGATGTGTTTCCCTTTGGTCTTCTTGTACCCAATATGGCGCCCAGCATGGCCTCGATAAATGCTTGTTGATTTAATGAGTAGATTATGTGATTACTCCATTGTGCTTTCACATAACATAAAACTCACAGAACCGAGGGAAAAAGACACGCATCCTCTGTTCTGAGCATATAAACTGCCAATAGGTTAGAGCACAAAGAGTCAGGGACCCTGAATTCAAATCCTGCTTCTGCCACTTAAGACTCTACTTTTGTTGTTGTTATTCAGTCATTTCAGTCGTGTCTGACTCTTTAGAACCCCATATGGGGTTTTCTTGTTAGAAATACCAGAATGGTTTGCCATTTCCTCCTCCAGCTCATTTTACAGCTGAGGAAACTGAGGCAGACAGCGTGAAGTGACTTGTTCAGGGTCATACTGCTCTTGAGTGTCTGAGGCCAGATTGGTTTGCCATTTCCTCCTCCAGCTCATTTTACAGATGAGGAAACTGAGGCAGACAGTGTGCCGTGACCCACAGTTCACTTTGGTAGATCACTTCACATGTCTGAGCTTCTTTGTCTCTCAAAGTTGGGGCTCGGATTAAAGGAGACTCCTGCATGCCCTTTGCTCTCCCGTCCCCAGCGCTTTATCGGTGCTGTTCGCTCGCCTGTAAGGACCATCCCTCACAGTCCTCTCCCTCATCCCCATAAACAATCACTTGCCAGCTCTCATGGATTCCACTTCTGGAGAGTCTCTCGAATCCGTCTCCCCGCTCGCCCCTCGCACAGTGACCGGCCTGGTTCAGGCCCTCGTCGTCTCTTGCTCGGACACTGTAATGGACTCCTGATAGGTCTCTTTGCCTCCCGTCCTTCCCTCGTCCAATCCATCCTCTATCGGCTTCCTGCTCGGCCCAGGACCACCACGTCCCTCCCCTGCCCCCGCCGCCTCCAGGCTAGAGCCTCCTGCTTGGCCCACATTTAGGGCCCTCCACAGACTGGCTGCAGACCAGCTTGGCAGCCTGATTTCACGTCATGCCTTTCCATGCCCTCAGACTCAGTCAAAGGAGGCCGGCCGTCCCCAAACTGGACCTTCCGTCTTGGGCTCCTGTTTACTTGGACGAGCTGTCGGTCCATGCCTGGAACGCTCCTCCTCCTCGTCTCTGACTCCCCACATCCTTATCTTCCTTGGAGGCCTCGCTCAGGGGTATCCCCCCACATCAGAGGCTTTCCTCATCCCTGTGTCCCCCCTCCCTGAGAGGGGAGCTTCTCCCCCCTTAGTTATCTTGTATAAATGTGTTTTCCTGTGCTGTCTCCCCAGGAGGATGAAAGCTGCGTGAGGGAGAGCTTTTGTGCTTTTGTCCTTGTCACTATTAGAGTAGAATCTGAACTCGGACCCCACTCCTCTGGGCAGACTTCCTTGACCTTCCCGGGTGGTTACTGACCATCCTCTGGGACCTCCTACCACACCTCGTTCTGCTTCATTTACTTTCTGGGGAAGAAAAGAGAGAGAGCAAGAACTCCAGGTGAGAAAACGTCCTAGAACAATACCAGTCAGCACCTACTTTGTCAATGATGATCCGAGACAATCAATCCATTGACCAACATTTATGGAGCACCTACTGTATGCCAGGCACTGTGCTCAGCACTGAAAGATACGGAAAGAGGCCAAAGACAGTCCTGAATTTACAATCTAAGTCTTGTTTGGAGAACTGAGAAATAATGTGAGTTGTTCAGAGCCAGTAAGTGTATAAAAGGGACAGATTTGAACCCAGCTCTCCCTGACTTCCTAGCTTGATCTCCATCTGCATTGACACCAGATTGATTCTCTTCTAATTCACTTATTTTATTTAAAAAAAATTTAATTAAAAAACCTCCAACCTGGCCTTCTGTCTTAGAATCAATAAGGAAGTATCAGTTCCAAGACAGAAGAACAGAAGGGCTAGGCAATGGGGGTTCAGTGACTTGCCCAGGGTCACACAGCCAGGAAGTGTCTGAGGCCAGATTTGAACCTCCTATCTCCAGGCGTGACTCTATCGCTGAGCCACCCAGCCGTCCCTCTTCTAGTTCACTTCCCATCTTGATTAGGAGCTGAAAGGGACCTCCGAGGTCTCACCTGACAGAGGCACAGCCACGAGGGGTTTGCTGTGGTATCTGAATTCGAGTCTTAGCTCCTCGCCAGGCTGGGGATTCCAGTGACGGCGGGCACCATTTTCTACTTGATCTTCCATCTCCCTCAGGAACCAGCCCAGGGCTTTGCATTTATCCGTTTATTCCATGACTATTTATTAAATGTTTGCCGTGGAAGATGCCGCGCCTGCTCCCTTCACCAGGGAGGTTCTCGAGCGGAGGGGAAGCTGGTGGCTGCTTGTCTGGGCCATCCTGGGGGGATTTCTGCCCAGGGACGGATGCCATGGTGGCTGCCCCTCTCGGGCGCAGAAGGCACCCAATGGATGTTGGGCATGAATTGGCGTCTGGGCGCGCAGAGGATATCAAGGAAGCTGACTTGGATGGAAGGAGCAGAAGAAGAAGAAATGAGGCTAAAGGTACAGGGTGGCGAGGGAGACAGAGGTCCTGGGTTCGAATCCCCATTCTTCCGTGTATTGCCTTTTTGACCTTGGACAAACGACCTGGGCTCTCTGAGCCTTGGTGTCCTAGTTGGTGTCTGAGCTGGGCTGCGGACTCTTCTGCCTCTGCTCGATGAGCCTCCCATCCTTTGGGCCTCTGCTGTCTGCTCAGGAGTCCGGCCTCTTGGGAAGCCTTGCCACGTCCTGGGCTCGGCCCGGGGCTCCCGGGGACGGAGCTCCCCTCGGCCCCCTCTGAGCCCCGGCTCGCCTGGAGCACGTGGCTCTGCTAATGTCATAAATCCCCTCCCTCGCTCCAGCCTTTGCAGTCACATAAAGCTGTTTTGACAGCAGCGTTTAATGGCTTGACTGTCTGCAAACGGCTGGGGCCGCAGGCTCCCTGGCAGGGCCCGTGCGTGTTCACAGAGCACGGATTTACAGCCTTCCCACTGGATTTAGTGTCCCACCAGCCCCGGGCCGTCCCCGCACGCCCAATGGCAAAGGGGGCAAAGTCACCCGACTGCCCTTGTGCCACTATCGCCTCTCCTGGAGCCAAGGCACGGGGGAGGCACCCCGGCCCGGGAGGCCCCGAGGAGCGGCCCTGCTCGCCCCAGACAGCAGTCTTACTGCTTCCATCACTGAGCAGAGCCCACTTGGGCAGGAGGGCTTCTAAGCACGGCTGGCTGTCTGGGGATGGGAGACGAGCCTCCTTAGGAGGAGGCGGCTGAGGCACCTCAAAATCGGGGACTACTTGTCAGTGCTGGAAGGGAGCATAGAATGCCAGAATCTGCCAGGGCCCTGGGGCCCGAGTGTGAGAATGTCAGGAGCTGGGAGGGACCTGGCGGGGGGGGGGCCTCCAGTTTAGGGCCACGTCTTTCAGGAGAGGAATCAGAGGCTCAGAGAGGCTCAGCAGCTTGGCCAAGGACACAAGATCTGTTAGTATCAGGAACATGTTTTCTGACTCGTTGGACATGACTCTTCCTTTCCTCAGTCTTCAGTCCAGCCCCTTCGGCCTTCTCTGTTCCTCCTACATGGAGCTCCAGATCCAGCTGAACCTTGGTATATGTGGTGATCACACATGGAAGGAAAGAAGGAAGGAAGGAAGGAAGGAAGGAGGGAGGGAAGGAGGGAGGGAAGGAGGGAAGGAGGGAAGGAAGGTGTGAAGGAAGGAGTGAAGGAGAGAAGGAAGGAATGAAGGAAGGAGGGAGTGAAGGAGGGAGTGAAGGAGGGAGTGAAGGAGGAAGGAAAGAAGGAAGGAAGGAAGGAAGGAAGGAAGGAAGGAAGGAAGGAAGGAAGGAAGGAAGGAAGGAAGGAAGGAAGAATCT
>NC_058131.1:692098531-692120047 GCF_016433145.1 Gracilinanus agilis
GGAAGGAAGGAAGGAAGGAAGGAGGGAAGGAAGGAAGGAAGGAAGAAGGGAAGGAAGGAAGGAAGGAAGAAGGGAAAGAAGGAGGGAAGGACACATTTATTAAATGCCTACTGTGCTAAGCACTTAATATTACCCCATTCTGGGAGATAGGTGTTATTATTATTATTTAGATCTATCTAACTTCAGGCTCAGAATGTTCCTACTGTGCCACCTGGCCAGGCTGCCTTTGCTCCTGGAATCCCCTCTCTTCTTTTAAGTGTAGCTCAGGCTCCATCTTCTGCATGAACCTTTCCTGATCTCCTCTCCTGCCCCCAGTTTCTGATGGTTTTCTTCCCTAACTTGCTCATTTGTGCAGATTTGTGCTCATTTTTCTTTATATCGATGTTGCATGTACTTATATTTGTACTTTTGTCTCCTCCACTAGATGTGGGATCCTTGCAGGTAAGGAGTGGCCATTCTTCATCCTCAGATCTCCAGTGCCTCGTGCGTGGCACAAAGTAGGGGCTGACTAGATGTTTGCTGGTTGATCGCACTGCTCTTACCTCGAGGGGCTAGTAGCCTGGACTCGATGAGTGTAGAGAGCCAGGGCTGGAATCAGGAGGCCCTGGGTTCAAATCTGACCTTAGACACTTCCTCGCTGTGTGACCCTGATTACCCAGCCCTTGCCCCTCTTCTGCCTTAGAATTGATAAGAAGACAGAAAGTGAAGGGGTGAGAAAAAAGAAATCAGAGCCCAGGGGTGGTATTCTGTTGGGGGTCTATAATGACAGACCTAAGAGTTATCTGAGTCTCCAGGCTCTCTGGTCCCATGGAGCCGGGAAGGGAGGGCAGCTGGTCCCAGAAGAGATGTAGGTGGTATGTGGGTGCAGTTCCCTTTTTCCCATTTGGTCTTTGGAAGGACCTGGTAGCCACCCCTTCTATCTGCAGGGCACTTGGAGACACTCATTTCCCAAAGTACTCATGGGGGAAGGAGAGCGAGATTGCATTTGTTTGGAAATGTGTGCCATATTGTTTCTCTGCTACTTTACTATTCATTTCAGTCCCAATTAAATGTTTTATTGTTTGTGTGCTATTCTTTGCCTGAGTCTGTTATTCTGGTAAGCAGTTGAATAGCCAGACCAGGGTTGGCTTTGTAAGTTTCCACTTCAGAACTGGTGGGGACAAAATGGGTCCAATTAGGTAAATTACCATCGAGTCCACGTGACTAGAACTTGGGGTGCATGTGGGTGGGACCCAGGAGCGACAAGTAAAATAGGGAAAAGAATGTTCCAAACCACAGTTGGAACAGACCCCAGAAGGCATCCAGTTGAACCCATAGCTAAACAAAGTTGCCCTCTATAATGAATTCAACTGGCAGCCATCCAGCCTTTGCCTGAAGACCACGACATGCCGGGCATCCCATTGTATCCACTGGATACCTCTCCTTGTCAGGAATTTCCCTCCTTCCATCAGTCCTAACTACCCTGTTGTTATCCCACCTGTTGTTCCTAGTTCTGTCGTCTGGGGCCAAGCAGAGCAAGTCTAATTGTTCTCCTACACATTAGCTGAGGATAGCCATTCTCTTCCTCTTCCTCCCGACATGCCTTCTCTTCTCTGAGCTCTTCTTCTTCTCCTCTCATTTCCTTTGGTTCACTGTCGGAGGCTATGAACTTAATGCCCTCCACCATCCTGGGCATCCTCCTGGCCATGCTGTCCAGCTTATCAGCGCTCTTCTAAAATGTGGCACTCCAGGGAGCAGATTGAGAGCCAGGCCTAGAGATGGGAACTCTTGAGTTCAATTCTGGCCTCAGACACTTCCTAGCTGTGTGACCCTGGGCAAGTCACTTAACCCGCATTGCCTAGCCCTTACCTCTCTTCTGCCTTGGAACCGATACACAGTATTGATTCTAAGAAGGAAAATAAAGATTTAAGAAGGATAAAATAAAATGTGGTACTAGGAACTGAGCTTAATACAGTGTGTGTGGCCCAACCAGAGCAGGGTATTATGGAGTTATCAACACCCCACCTCCCTTTATTTCTGAACTCTCGACTCTCCTGAAACAACCTAAGATCAGATTTATTTTCTTGATGATCATCATAATGTTGACTCTTATTGAGCTCATTGACCAGTGAAATCCCCAAATCCTTTTCTTCCCCCAAACAAAATCTCTTCTATATGCCATCTCCCCCTTAGGATGTGAGCTCCTTAAGAACAAGGACTGCCTGGCTTTGCTGTTAAATCTCCAGCAATTAGCCCAGTGCTTAGCACTTAATAAATGCCTTTTGTCCATTCATCCATTCACTCAGACAGCCACCCACCCTTATGCCATTCCATACTGGTGAAGCCGCTTCCTCTCTCCCCCCAACCCACATATGTAAGACTTTACATTTATCTAGACTAAATTCCTCTTTACTGGATTTGTGCCAACATTCTTGTCTCTTGAGACCTTCTGGGATCTTGACCATCCTGAGACACACTGGATGTCCTTCTTAGCTTTGGGTCCTCGGTGACTTTGATAAGCATCGGCCGGCCGTGCCTTCATCCAAGTCATAATCCAAAAATGTTTGGCAGTACAAGGCCAAGCACAGATTCCCAGGACAGCCCACTGATGGTCTCCTTTCAAGGTGGCACTGGGTAATAATAATCACAATAATGATGATGATGATGATGATAAATCGTAGTTGGCATTTACAGAGCCCTTTAAGGTTTGCAAAGCATTTTTGTAGACTGTCTCTCATTTGATCCTCATGACATTCTATGAAGGTGGGACTTGAAGAGTTATTTGGGGATGGATCTGTGACTTTACTGGTGGAGGGAATGATCTGGGTGAAGAAATTCCCTTTATGAGTACAGATATTTTCCTTTATTAATGCAGTGGGAATGGTCCCACCAGGGCTGACTATTATGGAATTATCGACACCCCAGTCCCCTTTACTTTGGATCTCACTGATCTCTTGGACCATTTCCCACTTCAGGGATCCCTTCTGTCTTCTGTCTTCTGTTCTCTGTTTTGCTTCTTCTAGTCTTAGCGAGCTGCCTGGGGCTCCTGAGAAGTTCCGTGACTTGTACAAGATCATATAGCCAGATGTGTCAAAGGTGGGATTGGAATCCAGGTCTTTCTGACTCTGTGGCTAACTATTCACTCCTGAGGCCATGGTGCTCATTATAATTGTTATTATTACGACGTCCATTTTACAAAGGAGGAAAGTTAAGGTTTAGGGGATTGAAGTGACCTGCCCCTCATTGTAAAGTGAATCGAGAAATAGGCTTTAAAGCCAGATCTTTCTAGTTCCAGATCCTGCTCTCTAGCCATCATGCTGTGTGGTATCTAGTAACTCTTAAAAAAAAGGACATTAGGCTGTCTGATGAGACTTGTGGTTGTTGAAGTCCCTGTTTAGCGTTCCTGACAAGTGGTTGGCTTGGCTTGGCTTGAAGCCCTCCAGGGAGTAGGTGGCTACCTGCTACCTGCATCTCAGGCAGTCCATTCTACTTTTGGGACATTCTTTACCTTATTGGGCTCTTGTCAGGTACATTGTAAACCTCAATAAGCCAGGAAATGTGAGTTTTGATTATTTCCCACTTCAGGGATCCCCTCTTTCTTCCTCTGGTGGTCCACAACCCTAACTTTTAGGGGCTTTGTTTCAGTCACACCTCTTCTGTGAAGCCTTCTTGGATTGCCCCAGCCCTCACTGAGCTCTCTCTCTCTCTTTTTCTGAGCAGCCAAATCACTTATGAGTCACATGTCCAGTTTTTTCTGCCAAGTTGTCCTCCCCAGAGGTGGAGGAGCCGAAGTCCACCTCCAAGCTAGTGAGCTATTTGGGGAGTTCGTTGCCCATCTCTTCTTCCTATGATCTGGTGTCCCAATGGAACCTCTTCCCTTCCTCTTTGTCATTCCCATGTTACTCAGAAATGTCGCCTTTCTCATTTGACACCAGCTGCCCCTGCTCTTGGCATGGATGTCAGAGGGCTGGGGATCAGAGGCTGTCCTCCACCTACTGGTCCTCCATCTGCCTTCCGGGCTGAGTGGGCTGAGGGCAGCTGTCAGTGACACTCTTCTGTCCCTGTTACTCATGGGTCCCATGCCTTTCCCTCTAAGGCCACCTTCCACCTACTCTGTTTTATCTTGGAAACCAATTTATGTACATGTTGTCTCTCCATTCTCCCCTTTCCTTTACACTTTGAGTTTCTTGAGGACAGAATCTAGAGCATAGTGCCAAGCACACAGTAAGTGCTTAATAAGTGCTCATTGATTGATTGGTGTAGTGCAAATCTAGAGAGTTGGGTTTGAATCTCAACTTTGATGCGCCCCAGTTGTGGGCCCATGAATGGACATGATTTCATGCATCTTTGCTTCAGATTCCTCAATTATAAAATGAAGATGCTAGTATGACTTGTGTTGCCTGCCTCATAGAGCCGTTGTGGGCAAAGTGCTTGGCAACCTTAATGCATCACAGAAATGGAGGTTGTTATTATTACCTCAGTTTCCTCATTTGTAAAATGGGGATTGTACTAGCACTGACCATATAGAGTTCTTGTGAGGAGGAGGATGAAAACAAGTGTCCTCTACCTTATTCAGACCACATCGAGAGTATTATGTCCAGTTTTGGGCACCACAGCTTAGGAAAGACATTGAAAATCTGAAGAGTGGGCAGAGGAAAGTCACAAAAATGATAAAGGACATTGAGCTCATGCTTTTGAGGGCAGTTGAAGGGATTGTTGAGGGGCCAGAGCAGAGGAGACTTGGGAGAGGAAAAATTGATAGCTGTCTTTAAAGATCTGAAGGGCTACCACATGGGAAGGGGATTAACTTTGTTCTGGGTGGTCCCAGAGGACAGATTTAAGAACAATGGGTAGAAATTTCAAAGAGGTAAATTAAGACTGGATGTTGGGGAAAAAATCCTAGCAACTTTCTCCTTAATGGAAGGTGGGCTTGGAGGAGGTGGGACGTTGGAGACTGGGGAGATCTCCTCATTGAAAGTCTTCAAGCAAAGGCTAGGTGCCCACTTTTTGAGTACTGGCCGCATTATAGAGAAGATTCTTATTTAGTTCCAGGTCAAACTAGTTGGCTTCTGAGGCCCCTTCCAGCTCTAAAATTCTCAGATTCTGGGAGAATGACAGAGCTAAATCTGAACCCCCAGACCCCCTACCCACCTCCTTCAAGCTGCCTTCCAATCTCAACCATCACTCAAGCTTCTGGTGGGTTAGTGGGGGAGCTCTTACTCCAGTCCCTCCTCACAACCCTCATACACCTAAGTCTTTGTTTTGACCCAATCTCTCTTCTTGGGTAACTCTGAAACTACTCTGAGGCTATTTCCCCCTCCTCCTCTTTCTTCTTCTCCTCCTCCTCCCTCCCCACTCTCCCCACTGCAATCAGGATGCAGAGAATGGTTGGGAGCTGAGCATAATCAGTTGGTTAATTATGCAAATGAAAGGCTTTAGGGAGAGAACAGCTCGGAGCCTGGCATCTCTGGCTCTGTTTGCCCAGGGGTTGCTTCTGTCCTCAACCTCTTCCTCTCTGTCCCTGGACACTACCAATCCTCAGCTCTCCGGCCACACTTCTCCAGACCAGCTCCCAGCCTGGCTCTCTCTTTTCTTTCCCTCCCGAGGCTACTTAAGATCCCCCTCAGCAGGCCAAAGTCCTAGTTAATGAAACAAAAGGTCCCCAGCTGGGCAGGACAGGAGGGGGCGGTTGGTGACAGGGCCCCTGACTGGGGACAAATTACACAGGCAGGAAAGTAGACAACCAGTAATTTTTTTCTGGAACAGGGGACAGGGAAGGCCTTAGGCATAAGCAGGATAGATGACTGCCTAGGAATGGGGAATTTGAGGGGACCTGAAGGGATTCCCATCCTCAAGTAGCTTCTCTACTAGTCTACCACAATGCTTGAAAGCCCATCTTTAAAAGCTGGCTCCATTGGTATGATTTCTCCTCGTTACAACATGGATTTTCTTGGGAGAGAATCCCATTTATCTGTTGCCATCCATGAGCATCATAATATGCTGCCTTTTTGAGATGGATCTACCATTTATGAATCACTGATGCTGTACCAGGCACTGTGCTAAGAGAGTAGAAGCAAGTGGAGGACAGTCCCTGCCCTCCAGAAACTTCCATTCTAACAGGGAAAGATAATAAATAAATTTAGGGAAAGTGGCTGCAGAACTCTCTCCTACCCTCCAGGGAAGAGAGACCCAACTATTCTCTTCCAGAAGGGGAGAAAGATGGACCCAGGAGGGGCCACCACAAGTCCCTTCTTCCAACTGCCTCATGTTTATTTTGTATTTACTCACCCAATATACATGCTGTCATCCTCTAGCCAAATGTCAGCTCCTCAAGGGCAGGGATTGGTAGCTTCAGTTCCTGGCACAGTGCTTGGCACTTAATGAATGGTGCATTGCTTTGGATTGAGTTCAGCTGCTGCCTTCCCATTTCTCTGATGGGCACAAGGTCCTGTCCTTCCACACTAGGGGTCAGGGGAGGTGAGGCAGAGGGAACGGCTTTGGGGGCTGACATGAAAGTGGTCGTCATCGTCATGTTTCTTTCTTGCTACCTGTTGTTTGATGCTTTTTGACATTACAATGATTTCTATTTCAAGTAAATTGTTCTCTTTGCTCCAGATGTCAAGTCAAGTGATTTAGTAACAATTGGTCTAGGAAGGAGAAAACAACGGGGGATGTCAGGGGGAGGGGGAGGGCTCATGATCATTAATCCTAATAGATTAAGCCCAAAGCAAGCCTTGGGAATTTGGAAGGAGCGAAAGACTGGCTCCCTAAGTAAAAGTTCCCCAACAGAGAGAGTGGAATGCTTCTGGAGGGAAGGAGCTTCTTATCATCAGAGGTCTTCTAGCAGAGGCTGCAGAGTAACAAATGAGGCTTCATGTAATAATAATAGGCACCCTTTTGGTCCACAAAGTACTTTACAAATGTGCATTATCTCATTTGACCATTGCAACAGGGAAGCCCCTCTGGCTTAGGAATGATTATTATTCCCCTTATGTAGATGAGGATGCCAAGAGGCTTGGCTAGGGTCACATGGTTAGTCCTTTAGGGATCATCTACACTTGGGTCTTCCTGGCTCCAAGTCAATCCACCTTCTTAACAATTAGAACTATCTGCAAATGAAAACACATTTTACTCGGGAGGGGGGTAGTGAGTTCTCTATCATCGAAAATCTTCAAGGGAATGTTGGACCAGGATGTCATAGAGGGAATTCTTGTTCATGGCGGATCTGGACTCGATGGTCCCCAAATTCTTTCATTATTCAGAAATTATGTCATTTGCTGATTTTCTTTCCCCCTAATCCCATGTCTGCTGTGTGCTCCTTGTCTGCTAGAGGGGACAGAGGTGAGGCTTGCTAGTGATTTGTAGGTGATTAACAGGACTTAGTGGGCATCAGTGGAGAGGAAGGGGGAGGTTGTAGTGTAGGCTTGGCTTAGGAGGATAAATCCCAAAGTCCATTTCCATGGGAGAGGCAGGAATCACATGGGCTTAGGATCTCTCCAGGAAAGGGAAGGGCAGGGAAAGCACCTGATGAAGCAACCACCAGCCATCGATGTAATGATGGTTTGTATCATGAACCTTCTTCATGCCAGATAGTCAATTATGGGCAGCAGAGTGCCCATCAACCCTCCTCGGTCCTCAGATCATTGTCTTAAAATTGCTTCAGGGTCAGATCCTGGATGCCCCCTGTCTATCAGCACAGCTCAGATGGACCCAATTTTCCCTTTATCTATTCTACATGCGGGCTGCCCAAGGGAGGGATGAGGCTCTGACCCAGTTGGCCACGGGCCTCAGTGGTTGAAGAGAAGATTTTGGCTGGGGAAACCGTCCTTCCAGCCATGATATAGGAAGGGACCCCAAGGCAGGAAACCCAAAGTAGAGCTAACCCTCCTGAAAATCTCTAAGAGGGAAGAGCTCAGCTCAGTTCGGTTGGGAACATCTTCCAGGGACCCCAGCTCTCACTGTAGCCAGGTCCCAGGAGCTTTGAGAGGGAGGAGGGCAAAGCAGGAGAGGGAGGAAAGGGGGGAGAGAGAGACAGAGGAAAGCATCTTTTCAGAGAGGCTGAGTGGAGTCACTGACATTACAGGTAAAGTAATTTCCTGAGAGGTAATGGATTTCTATGTTAGTGTCTCATTTGCATATTCCTGGGCTGCTGGGAGTCCTGGAGGTGGGGTGATGGGTCTAACCCTGCCTCAGGTTTCTTATCTTATGGATTAAGGCTGGAGGGAGGACCCAGTCCTCAAGGAAACAGCGGACAGTTGGGCCGAGGGGCTCTCCCTCTCTTTCTGCTCCTTGCCTTTGCACCCTCCCCCTGTCCCAGGCTTGCTTCTTCCCAATGGCAATCAAGTGCAGTCTTGTCAATTAGAATCCATCCTCTTCTCTCCTGTCACTTGACTAGCACTGTAGTCCACGCTCTCACCTTCCTGTGCCTTCAGTCTCTCCTCTCTCTAATTATCCTTTAAACAGCAGCTGCCAAAATGATTTCCCCAGAGCACAGGTCTGACTGTGTCACTTCCATGCTCAAGAAGCCTCGATAGCTCTCTATCACCTCTAGGATGACACCCAAACCTCTTGTTTGCCAGCTAAAGCTCCTGCCTCACATCCAGCCTGCCTTTCTAAACTATGTGCACACTGGACCTTCATGCTCTTCATTCCAACAAAAAGGATGGTCTCATTTCCCACCTCCATGCCTTTTCATCAGTTGTCCTTCCCTGCCTAGCGTGTGCTTCCTCCTCTCGGTCCCTTGGTCAAATTCCTTGTTTCTTTCAAAGGTCAGCTTATTTAGCAACAAGAGGACGTTCCTAATTTATCCAGTGCCTCACCATTGATTACCCTGGAATGACTTTCCATAGATTTTCTATTTATCAACACACGTAGGCATCATCTCCTTTGATAGAATGTCAGGTGCTTGAGGGCAGGGACTGTCTTCTTTTTGTCTTCGTAGACCCAGTGCCCAGTATGATGCTGGGTACCTAGTAGGTGCTTGAATCCTTATTCATTGACTAATTGACAGATGAAGAGATCCGAGTTAGAGAATTTGAGAGCAGAAGACTCCTTCGAGGTGTCCTAATTAACCTCTCTTAGTAGAGCACTACTTGGAGGCAGCTCAAATCTTTTACTTGAAGACATTCACTGACAGGGGACTCACTACCTACCAAGGTATCTCTCTCTCCTTTTGGAAAGCTTCAGCAGTTTGGGAGGTTCCCCTTAGATTGAAACAACTTTCCTTCATCTCTTGGTTCTGCCCACTGGGCCAAGCAAAACAAGTGGGGTCCCTCTTTCACATGACAGCCCGGCAAATACTTGAAGACAGCCATCATGTAATCCACCTCCTCCCAGCCAAGTCTTTCCTTCTCTGGGCTAATCATTTCCAGGGTCTTCAATTGATCTTGGAGTGACAGGGTCTCCATTCCCTTCCTCATCTTTCCTGATTCTCTCTGGATACTCTCCCAGGCTTACCAGTGCCCTCAGATGATCTCTTCCCTTCTCACAGTCAAAATCTCTTCTCCAGAAAGGATATGAAGGGACTGGAATCAGGGTCAGAACATCAGAGATGGAAGAGGCCAGTGAGGCCAACCCCCAATTTTTAGCAATTGGGAAACTGAGGCCCAGAGAAGGTAAATAACATGCCTAAGGCCACATAGAGACAGTTCTGTGTGTGTACTTCTCTGTGTATTCCTTATGTTTTGATGGTAAAGATAGAAAAGAAAGGTATTGGTCTAAAAGGGAGGGCAGAGCATGAACTCTGGAGACATCTGTGAACTCAGCTACCATCTTGGCTCAAGCTTTCATCACCTCTCAGCTAGATTATTACAACAGCCTCCCAACTGACCTCCCATCTTCAAGTTTGTGCCCATTCCACCCCATCTTATCCACTGAGATCAAAGTAATTGTCCTTAAGCACAGATCAGACCAATGACTTCCCTATTCAACCAACTCCAGAAGCTTCCTATTACCTCCCAACTGCCACATCAACTCCTCTGTTGAGCCTTTGAAATTCTTCAAACCTGGTCCTTACCTATCTTTTCAGCCTCATTGAACAGTATTACTCCCTCACTCAATACTTTTCAATGCATCTTCTCTTTGTTGCTTACACATGACATCCTGTCTTCCATATTGGTGCCATCCAATAGGCCATCCCCTTTCCTGGGGTACATTCTGTCTTTCCTTTCTCAGAGAGTCCCTCTCTTCTTTTAAGGAACAGCTTAAGCACCACCTTCTAGATTCTAGAATCACAAAGTGCTTCCCAAAGTGGGTGCTATCGCCCTCTGGTGGGTGCCGCAGTGATCCAGGGAGGAGGTGATGGCCACAGGTGCATTTATCTTTCCTATTCATTGCTATTAAAATTAAAAAAAAATTAATTTCCAGGGAGCTAAGTAATATTTTTTCTGGAAAGGGGGCGAGAGGCCAAAAAAGTTTGGGAACCACTGTAGGAAGTCTTTCCTGGTCTCCTGATTGTGAGTACCTTTCCCTGAATTTAATTGCTTTGTATTTCTTCACTTTTTATTCTTTGTTTTCTCCCCCCATCATCTCCTTGTGAGTAGGGGTCATAGTCTTTTGTCTTGGGATCCTTCAGAGCCAGCACAGTGCCTGGCATGTAACAGACAATTAATAAATATTTATTAATCGATTGATTGATTAGGGGTTGGATGGTAACACAGGAGATGTTTGGTTAGTAGGCATAATCTGTGGTTCTCAGTCAAAGAAATGACTGAAAAATTCCTCCACTCAAACTCAGGGAGGTTCCCATTTTCCCAACTAAGGAGACTGAGTCCTGCCAAAGACCTCTAGGAGGAGACACACCCACATGATGGAAGAGATCTGCTCTCAGGGAAGCCCTAGTTTGGTAGAGGAGGCACAGACTCTGCCTTTGAGGAGAGCCTGGCCCGAGAAGGAAGCTTACCCACCCAGAGGGAGTTTCGAGGCTGAGCAGAGAGGAACTGGCCCTGCTCACAGGGAGGGACCCTTACCTCCACCTCCCAAGAGAAGGGAGAAAACACACCTCTGTGAGGGTCATAAAAATAAGAACAAGTGGAACCATGCCTGGAGTGGGTACCAAGCAGGGCTGAGGGCTTGTGGATCACAGAACACAGACCTCCACAAGTTGGGGGCAGAGACATAGAATGAGCCAAATGAAGAGGCAAAACCCAGCTCTGTGGGCTCTGTGCCCAGCTCTGCCACTGACCTCCTGAGTGACTCACTTTTAGGTGCTAAAGGGCTGTGGGTGGTTTGTCCCAAAGTGAGTCTATGGGGGCAAAGTCAGCTAATGAGTCAACTGGCTTCAGTGGGTTCTTTGGCCACTGACTGACCCTGAACCTTGGCTAGAAATTTTAGTCAGGTTCAAGGGCTTTGAGGAATATTAGGACCTGGCTGTGACTGGGGTTAGGGGCTCAGACCATGACTTGAGTTATGGCTTAAAAGTCAGTCCAGGACGAGGGTTCAGGCTCAGGACTCAGAACATAGCCCGTCTGTAACGGGCATTAGAGGCCGGTCTGTGGCTGGTGTTAAAACTTAGGACCCGGTTGGTGACCAGAGTCAGGCCTCACATTATTGAATGAGAGAATTTTCTCAGGCCAAACTCAGGTGGTTGAGAATTAATTTGTAGCCTTGGCCCCTTGGCCTGTACTCAGCTACCTGGGCCCAACTGGGGTTTCTAGGTTTGCTTGAAGGCGTCCACCCTGGAGTCTTCTCTCTCTCATTCTTTTTTGTTTTAAACTCTGACCTTCCATCTTGGAATCAACTAAGCACTGGATCCATAGAAGAGTGGAAAGGGCTAGGAAATGTCTAAGGTCAGATTTGAATCCAGGACTTCCCATCTCTAGGCCTGACTCTCTATCCACTGAATTACCTAATTGGCTCCCTCTTTTCTCCTGAAGGTTAATCTTAATCCCAGAATCTTGCCCCCTTGATGCCCTTATTCTATCCCACAGCCTCATTCTTTTGGCTAATCTGGGGGTTTCTTGTAGGCTTAAAAGACCCCGGCTCTTAGGGTTAGTAGAAATGATCCCTTTGAGATTCTTACCCCAGCTCTGGTATAAGCTGACTACATACAGGAAGAACATGACTTGGCTTCCCTCACTGACTTGGCCTTTGCCTACACTTTGGACCTCAGTGATTCCATAGGTAAAATGGGAAGAACCACACTGATCACCTTCTTGCCTCCAAAAGTGAGTTAAGGGCCCTGAACACCCTTGATCCTCAACCCGAGGAAACACTGTCTCGAAGGACAAAGGACATGAGGAAGGAGAGGAGAGGAAGGAGGAACTTAGCAGTAGAAACTGGTCTGGCCTCAGATCCAAGTCAGGTCACGAGCATGGAGATAGAAATCAGATGGGGCAATGCAGCATGAGGGGCTGGTTTAGATTAAATCAGAGAAATAAGGCCGGAGGAGGGTGTGCCATCTTCTCTGCTTTAATAAATTTATAGCTGATGTGCCGGAAGGAGGAATAGATTTTATGGTTTTAAGGGAATAAATAATAATGCAGTAATAAAACAGGTCAGAAAAGTGTGTGTGTGAGGGGAAGGAAGAAGGATGAAGTTGGGAGGGTATCCGGGAGTTCTCTGGGGCTCTTATTTCTTCCATCTCTGGGATCCTGTTCCCTGCCTCCAGGGATGTAAGGATAAAGAGGATAAAGGATGCCACAGAAGGGAATCAGAAAGATGGGGAGGAATCTGAAGGCTGATCGCTGGAAAATGGAGAGAGGAGACAGAAAGAAGGGCACTCATTGGCAGAGGGAGTTTTGTCCAAGATCCTGTGCTGGACAATGTCTGAAGGCAGCTTCTTTGGGCGCCAGAGTTCTGGCAAGAATGAACTGATCACCAATCGAAAGTGAACTCAGGAGCGAAGGTGGAAAGCTCCTTGTTAATGGAGCAAATGATCATGGGCTTCCCCTAATGGAACCCCATTTGGGGAAGCCCCAGATCGTTTGCAAGATGTGGTCAACCAGGGAGATAGCCTCAAGAGTGATGAGAAAGCATGACAGAGGACTGAGGAGGATCTCACTTCCAGCAAACTTGTGGAATTTTGCAGTGACCTGGAAGGATTATGGTCCAGCTAAGGAGGGCAGAATATAGAGTGCTGGGCAAGGAGTCAGGAAGACTCATTCTCCTAAGTTCAAATTTGACCTTAGACACTTACTAGTTGTGTGACCCTGGACAAGTCACTTAATCCTGTTTGCCTCAGTTTCCTCATCTGTAAAATGAGCTGGAGAAGGAAATGACAAACTACTCCAGTATCTTTGCCAAGAAAACCCCAAATGTGGTTGTGAAGAGTCAGACAGGATTGAACAACAACAATGGAGTATGCTGTGTTTATGTTTCTGCCAGTGGCATGTAGAGCCAAGAACACAACTGGTGAAGGGTAGTTTTTCTGAGAGAGAAAGTAAAAAATCTCTCCTGATTCCATGAAATGGGGGTGGGAGGTGGCACAGGTTCACAGTTCAAAAGGGGCAATGAAGAATTTTGTCATCTTCTCTATGGTGACATGATTATATCAATTATTCATCTTCTACAGACTCATCTCCAATTCACAGGGAACCCCAACTTCCTTAGAAGGTTCAGATGGAAAAGGATATGGGGGGAAGAGCAGTGACCCAGAAGTGGAGAGACCAGGGATGTAGTTGTAGCTCTGGAAATTACTAGCTTCTAGGTCTCACTTTCTTTACCTCTAAAATGGGGATAATAATAACTGTTCTGCTTCTCCACAGCTTTATTTGAAGATCAAACATGAAACATCTTTGAAAACTGCACAGGACTTGATGTAAGGTTTTTGAATTAAGTTTCATTTTTTGTATTTGTAGAAATGCACTTGGATAGAGCAGTGGTTGGCATGCTGGGGCTAGTGTAAGGAAGACTTGAGTTCAAATTCAGCCTTTGGACACATGCTAGCTGAGTGACTTTGGGCAAGTTACTCAACCTTTGTCTCAGTTTTTCCCACCTGTAAAATGAGGATAATAACAGCACTTTTTTTTAACAGCACTTATCTTGAAGGGTTGTTGTGAAGATCAAATGAGACAATATTTGTAAAGGGCTTAGCATGGTGTTTAGCATACAGTATTTGCTTAATAAATGCTTATTCCTTGATTAACTCAGAATCTCAGAGCAGAAAAGAATCTAGGAAGCCCTCCCTCCAGCCTCTTTACTTTGCAAATGAGGAAACCAAGGCACATAGGGAGGAAGTGACTTGCTCAAGGTCGAATAGTAAATTGAATTCTAAAACCCAAGTCTTGGGGGCAGCTGGGTAGCTCAGTGGATTGAGAACCAGGCCTAGAGATGGGAGGTCCTAGGTTCAAATCTGACCTCAGACACTTCCCAGCTGTGTGACCCTGGGCAAGTCACTTGACCCCCATTGCCTAGCCCTTACCACTTTTCTGCCTTGGAGCCAATACTGAGTATTGACTCCAAGATGGAAGGTAAGGGTTTAAAAAAATAAAATAAAACCCAAGTCTTTTGACTTCCAGTTCCAAGTTTTTAACCACTTTTTCCCTAAAAGGTTTATGAAACACTTTATTTTAAAATGTTTAAATGAGGGCAGTTAGGTGGCCCAATAGATTGAGAGCCAAGCCTAGAGATGGAGTTCCTGGGTTCAAATCTGGCCTGACACTTCCTAGCTGTGTGACCCTGGGTGAGTCACTTAACCCCCATTGCCCACCCTTACCACTCTTCTTCCTTAGAACCAATACAGAGTATTGATTCTAAGATGGAAGGTAAAGTGTTTTTTTTTTTTAATGCTTTAATGATGCTTTTAAAAACATCGTCCCACTTTCTTTCTACTAAGTTACGACACACAGTCCATCTCAGTGTTTGAAATGTGCCAGGGTCATCGAGGCAATGGGGATGAGGCTGTAGACAGCTAATCACTCAGGTAATTCTGGGATTCGGGAGCAAATGCCAGATGTGCAGAGCGAGGCATTCTCTCCTATGCCATTTTGCCTCATATAATTGCAACATTTTGTGAAGTCTGAGAGCTGTCCAAATCAGGGTGCTGATCAAGTGTAATGTTTGCCTTGTTCTTCCACAATTTCTCAAGGCACTCACTTATCTGTTACCTCAGCTAATTCCTACAATGACCCCCATGGATTCATCCAGGCACGTGATATTCTCTCCATTTGACAGAAAAGGAAAATTGAGGCTCCAAGAGTTTTTTCCCCCACTGTGAGCTTTTAAATATATATATGTACACACACACATATATACATACACACATATAATACAAACATCTGAGGCCAAACATACATTTCATTGTATAGAGTATATTTACAAAAATAATTACAATTGTTTTCCTTAGTGAACATCAGCAAGCTGCCACTGCCAAAATTAAAGACTAGCAAGTGATAGTGTTGAAATTAAGACGGCATGGGTTAAAGGAGCATTTACTCTTTGCTCTACAATAGAGACCATAATTCTTTAGAACTTCAAACACAGAATATGGCATGTCAGAGTTGTGAGAGGCCTTGGAGATAGGAATTCTTCATCTTTTTTGAGCCCTGGATCACCTTGGTCATCTCACAAAGTCCAGACTCCTCTTCAAAAATTATTTCCATAATTGTATAAAATCAAATCTAATGTGCATAAAAGCACATAATAAAAAATTACAAAGGAATTATAAGGGAAACTAATTATAGTGAGATATAACTCAATTATATTGAAATCAATTATTTCAAAAAGAAAAAAGAAGAAAACCTCCCACAAACTCACAGATCCCTGGTTAAGAATTCTTGATCTAGTCTAAATTCTTCATTTTACAGATGAGGAAATTGAGGCCTAGAGAAACAGTGGAAATTGTAATATCTGACATTTAAACAAGACCTAACATGCAGCTCTTTTGATCTTCCTCTAAAACTACATGAAGTGGGTACCACACATCTTATCGTCCCTATTTTACAGATGAGAAAACTGAGGCTAAAAGACTTGTCTAGGATTATATAATAAATATTAGAGACAGGAATTGAATCCAGGTCCTCCTCCAACTCTAGTGTTCTTTCTTTTATTCCAATGATGCTGACTCTTTTGAACAGAAACAGAATCGCCTTCCCTTTAGCAAAATCCCTTGACCATACTCTTGTCCCTCTACCTCCATTTTCTTTTTACAGAGATGGGGTTGGGGAGTGTCACAGAATCAGAATCCTAAAGGCTAAGCTCGAAGGGACATCATAGGTACCTAGACCCATCTACACCTGACCAAGAGTCCTTTAATTAGGCTTATCAAGGGTCAGGACTGTTTTTATCTTTTATTACCTGGGATATAATGAATACCTAATAAATGCTTGTTGACTGACTGAATGGCTTATATATACTTCAGCATTTTTAAACCCTCACCTTCTGTCTTAGAATCAATATTAAGCATTAGTCTGAGGGCAGGAGAGTGGTAAAGGCTAGGGAATTAGGGTAAAATGACTTGTCTGGGGTCACACAGCTAGGAAGTGTCTGAGGTCAAATTTGAACCCAGGACTTCTTGATTCTGGGCCAGAAACTCACTGCTTTTTGAAGGTAGCATGACAAGATGAAAAGCGCTCTGGACTTACTTGGAATTAGGATAGATTGGGAGGGGGGGGACATCCTCTGAGGCTGACTTATTGTTAATTTTGGGCAAATTGATGTTACTTCTCTGAGCTCATTTCCACATCTACAATATGGTGGTCATAATACTTGTGTCTACCTTGGGTTGTGTGGATGGTGTTGTAAGGATCAAATGAGATAATGGAAGGAAAGTAGCTTGTAAACATTAAAGCTCTAGGTAAATGCCAGCTCTGCTTATTAGCCATTACTTTGGCTTTATCCTCTGAGGTCAAACAGAACCAGGCTAAATAAACCCTGGGCCACAAATTTGCCCTCTGCCTCTTACTCTCTGTGTAACCTTTACGTTCTGTCTTGGAATCAATACTGTGTATTGGTTCCAAGGCAGAAGAGGGATAAGGGTAGGCAATGGGGGTCAGGTGACATGCCCAGGGTCACACAGCTGGGAAGTGCCTGAGGCTAGATTTGAACTTAGGAAGATGAGTTTTCCTGCCTCCAGGCTGGGCACACTGTATCACTTAGGTTCCCTACAAATTCTTTCAAAAAATCCTAAAAACATTTTTTATCTAGCTTTCATTTCAGAATATATTCCCTTCCTCCTCCCCTACCTAGGTAGCCATTGCCTATAGCAAAGATTTAAAAGGGAAAGAGCTGGGGGAAAGCAGTTTAGCAAAACCAAACAATCCATTTCCATTCTGACACAGCCCTACTATCCCTTCCAAGTGCCCAGCTCTATGCTAAAGTAGGCAACCATGTGTATTTCCCAACTTTTTTTCTGGGGCCAAGCTTGAGGATCTCTGTCTCTTGCAGAAATAATCCCTGCCCTCTCACTAAGGCATTTATCTCCACCAATAAGGAAAAAGTCCCAAACTGATGGGATAGCCAGGAGTGCCAGACCTGGAATCAGGAAAACCTGATTTCAAATTTCACCTAGATTTGACTACCTGTGTGACCCTGGGCAAGTCACTTCATTCTGCTTGCTTCAGTCCTCAGTTGTAAAATGAGTTGGAAAAAGACATGGCAAACCACTCCAGTATCTTAGTTGTGTGACCTTGGGCAAGTCACTTAACCCTACTGGCCTCAGTTTCTTCAACTATAAAAAGAACTGGAGAAGGAAATAGCTAAGTACTTCCTAGAAAATTCCAAATGGGGTCACAAAGTGTTAGACATGACTGAAAAATGAGAAAAACCACAAAACCCATACCAATGGGCATTGAGGCAAGAGTTACATAGATCATTATAGGTATACAGTTTCTGTCTCCTTGGACACATCGAGCCCATGCTGGCTTGAGATTGTCTCTGTCCTTCCTAAAGTGTGACACCCCTCACTCCCAGGACTTAATCCAACCCTCTACATGTAGAGTTGTGGCAGTGGGCAGAGCCCTAGATTTGAGGTCATTGGACCTGGGTTTGAATCCAGCTCTGCTCCATGCTACTGGGGTGACCTTGAGATCACCCTCAGACACTTATTAGTTATGAGGTCCTGGGCAAACCACCTCTCTCTCTGGGTCTCAGTTTCCTTTTCTGTGAAATGAAGTGATTGGACTTGATGACTTCTAACGGAAGCCCCCTTGAGCCCTAAATCTTTGATTCTAAGGTTCTTCCTTCCTGCGGACCTCCATTCTTTCATCTGCAAATATAGAGGGCGACCATCTAAGATCACACCTCCAAGGTCCCCCCTAGTTCTTAGTCCAATGACCAGGGCAGAGGACAGTGGCATTCTCAGCTGCTTTTGTTGATGCCCCCTCAGGCTGCATATCTTGGGAGTGAGAGGGGGACTTGGAGTTTATCTGATGCCAGCTCATCAGCCCCAACTCTGGGCTTGAGGAAATCTGGCTTCCTCTCTTACCTTCTCCTCCCCTCTCCTTCCTCCCAGTCTCTCCGCCTGTTTATCTGATTTCCAATTAAATGCTGTCCCCAGAAGGGGAGGAAGGAGAATCTATCAGCCCTAATCATCATGCAAACACTGGAGGGCCTCGCCTGTCTGTCTGTCTCTGCCCTTAATTGCTGCTCGGGGTTAGAAGCTTGGGGATTATTCCTTGATTTTGGTGGGGTGGGGAGAGGAGGAAGCCACCCATCTCCTCTAAATATGCATCAGACCTAGTAGGGGACGTGGGAGGCTGGAAGGGGAGGCCCCCAGGGCAGTCACCTGGCACAGACTTGGAGGGGGGAGGTACAAGGGGATCCCCCAAGCTGCAGCTCAGCCTGACAGCTGCTGTTGCTCCCCTGCTCCTTTCTTTGGAACGATGCCTGTCCCCAGCCCTGAGCTCTCTGATGTTGGGAGGTGGCAAGGAATCAGAGAACGCAGGACTCACAGGGACTTCAGGAGATCATTGAATGCAAGTTAAGACTAGAGTTGTGGATTCTATGCTTCATAGACTGTTCAAGTGGAAAGTAACCTTAGGCTTGTTTTGTTCATTTTATAGACTGAGGAGGAAACTGAGACCCACACAGGGGCTAAAATCACACGGGAAGTTAAGGAGAAGAGCCAGGGCTAAAATTCCTGTGACCTGACTTCTGAGGATGGACAGCACCTTGGAGAGGTCACACTTGTCTGGGATTCCAAATCTAGTCCTGATGGAGGCAAGGTCTGGCTTCCAAGTCTGATTCTATGTTGGTTCCTATTGCCTTCTTTGCTAGTTGAGACTATCGTGGACAAGGCAGTGGTTAGGATGAAAAAACTTGGAGCTGGAAGGGACCTCAGAGACCAACTAGTCCAGTGGTTCCCAAACATTTTTGGCCTCCTTTTTTTTGGCCCCCTTTCCAGAAAAAATATTACTTAGCCCCCTGGAAATTAATTTAAAAAAAATTTTAATAGCAATGAACAGGAAAGATAAATGCACCTGTGGCCGTCACTGCCCGCCTGGATCACTGCAGCACCCACCAGGGGGTGGTGGTGCCCACTTTGGGGATCACTGATCTAGTCCAACTCCTCCATTTTACAGAGAGGGAAACTGAGACCTAGAAAATTTTTTTTAAATCTTTACCTTCCAAGGCAGAAGAGTGGTAAGAGTGGGCAATGGGAGTTAAGTGACTTGCCCAGGGTCACACAGCTGGGAAGGGTCTGAGGTCAGATTTGAACCTAGGACCTCCCATCTCTAGGCCTGGCTCTTAATCCACTGAGCCACCCAGTCTCCCCACCCCAGTTTTAATGACTTGTTCAAAGTACTCTGGAAGGAGATAGCAGAATAGATATTTGGACCCCTATCCTCTGACTGCAGAGCCTATACCTTTCCACTAAGAGAAAATGATGAGTAACCAAGTCACCTCTTTTAATGGCAAGGGTGGGGGGAGTTGCAGGATTTAGAGATGAGAGACCTTAGGGATATTCTACAAAAGAGGAAACAGACCCAGAGACTGTACATGACTTGCCCAAAGTCTCAAGTGGCAGAGCTGAGATGTAGATCCAAGTCCTCTGACCCCAAAGTGTCCCTTTTCTCTAGGCCATCTCATTAAAAGGGCATCGCATTCCTGTGATGGACTGAGACTTGTCTGCCTATCAGTGATTCCCAAAGTGGGCGCCACCGCCCCCTGGTGGGTGCTTCAGCGATCCAGAAAAGCGGTGATGGCCACAGGTGCATTTATCTTTCCTATTAATTGCTATTAAATTTTTTTAAAAATTAATTTCCAAGGAGCTAAGTAATATTTTTTTCTGGAAAGGGGGCGGTAGGCCAAAAAAGTTTGGGAACCACTGGCTTAGATCCTTTGCCATTTTGAATCCTGATTTAAATTTTTAAAAAAGTATTTGTTGTGTTCCCACTGCCAGGAACTATGCTTAATGTTTTATAAATGTTGCCTAATTATATTTTCACAAAAGCCTTGGAAAGTAGTTATTATTATCCCCATTTTTGAAATGGGGAAACTGAGGTAGAAGGCAGCTAAGTGACTTACCCAAAGGGCACAGAGTGAGTGCCCTTTCATTAAAACTTCACTCTTCCTAACTCTAAGTTATCAATTATCTAAGTTAGACAATAATCACCTCCCAGCCCAGAGACATTTCCCAAGTGCTTCAGGAGTCCAGTCTTATGTTGGGGGAGATGGGAGGGCTAGGCAGGGATGAGGAGAGACAGAAGGGAGGAGGCAGAGACGACAGAAGTGGGCACAGGTGGAGTTCTGGTAGACAGAGGTAGACTGAGACAAACAGAAGTGGGCAGAGACAGATAGAGAGGTGGGCGGAGACCCAAGGGAGAGGAGGGATCCCCCACACAAGGTGGGCACAGATAGGTGAGCCTAGGCATTCAGACCGACAGGCACTGCGGGCTCTAGTAAGAACGGGGGCAGACTTCTTTTTGGATGGAGGCTGGAGAGCTGTTCTGATTCTTTCTATGAATGTGTGTGTGATTTGTGAACACACGTGGGGTTATGCAGAATCCACGCTTTCCTTTGTCGTGTTTTTGTATGAAATGAGCAATCCTGAGTGTAAGCAGAAGGGGGAATGCGAGGGAGCCTTGGAGACCCGGCATCAGGGAATTAGGAGTCTTAGGAAAGAACCCTGGAGGTCTGGGAGTCAGAAGACCCAAGCTATCCGCCACTAGCTGGCATGCTGTGTGACATCGGGCAAATCACTCCCCTTCTCTGAATTCTGATTTCTGGGGGTGAGGCCGGCTGGGGTGGGGTGGGGGGCTGGAGATACTAACTAAGCCTGTCTGTCTGACTTCACCGTCGTGTGGTGAGGTTAAATGAAAGCACAGATGGGGGAGCACCTTGGAAAGGATCGAATCGGAGAGGCGCTGTCCACAGACGGGCGGGCGGGAAGGAGGCGCTTCTGGGGCTGGGGGTTAGCGTGAGCCCTGGGTGACAGGGAAGGAGAGGGAGATGGAGGAGCTGCTGAGGAGGGGGAAGGGAGGAGGGAGAAAGGGCTGGGGGTGGGGAAACTATTGAAGTTCTAGGTTAAATCCAACATCAAAGCTGGGCGCTCTGAGAGCTGCCTCTGCTCAAAGTCTGCCCGCAGTTCCCTCCCTGGGAGAGACAGATTGTCACTTTGATGAAGAGATTCTGAGCTGTGAGAAGGAGGGGGCTACGGAG
>NC_058131.1:692120376-692156549 GCF_016433145.1 Gracilinanus agilis
TGAGAAGGAGGGGGCTACGGAGGCTGGGGGGGGGCGGGGGGAGACGCTGAGCGGGGGGGGGGGTGCGGGCGGGGGTGTTTCTTTCACTGATTCGCCTCTCTTTGGTTGACCTGAGAAGGCTGAGCAATTTAGGGGAGAAAATCCGTGAAAGCCCCTGTTTTACAGCAAGAAGAAAGAAAAGCAAGAGGGAAGGGGGATGGGAGAGCTCTTACTGACGTGGTGGAGTGAACTGGAAGCAGAGCAGAGCCTGGTGAACTTGGGCATGCTTTGGCAAGGAGGCCCGAGCTCTGGTGATTGGGAGGGACCCCCACGGCTTTCTCACCTGCATTATTCCTCCAACATCCCACCTGCCTGATAGAATTTGGGAGCTGGAAGCAACCAGCTGTAGACCTGCCTCCTGGGTTTATGAATGGGTTCCCCAGAGATAGAATGACTTGCCCAGGGTGACATCATTCTGTTTTTTTTTTTCAAATCCTTATCTTCTGGCTTCAAATCAATACTGTGTATTGGTTCCAAGGTAGAAGAGCAGTAAGAGCTAGGCAATGGGAGTAAAATGACTTGTCCAGGGTCACATGGCTAGAAAGTGTCTCAGGCTGACAGTTTAAGTGTTGGTGTTTTCTTAACCCTAATCCTTCCATCTTAGAATTAGTACTGTGTATTAGTTCCAAGTCACGAAAGGGAGAAAGAGATTAGGGAACAGTTGAAGGGAAAGAATAGTAGAAGAGGAAGCAAAACCAAAGAAGGACATTGAATGAGTTCAAAAACTGACTTCCTGCAGGATGAGAACTAGGTTGGGGTGAGCGATCCCATCATTCACAGGCATTTCTTAGGTGCCTCCTGTGTGCCAAGAACTGTGCTGGGGAAGAAGACACCAACGAAGAGAACGTGCCACTCCCAGTTTTTAAGGGATCATTACCTTCTAAAGCAGTGATGGGCAAACTATGGCCTGCGGGCCAGATGCAGCCCCCTGAAATGTTCTGTCCGGGTCCGAGACATTATTCCTAATCTGACAAATACAATGAGGAGGATACAATACAATGAAACTTCAAAAGAGTTGCCTTAGAAACAGACTGACAGAGGAGCATTTCCTTTCCTTTGGCCCCTCTTTAAAAAGTTTGCCCATCACTGTTCTAAAGAATGGTGAGGTTGGGACAGCTGGGTAGCTCAGTGGATTGAGAGTCAGGCCTAGAGACAGGAGGTCCTGGGTTCAAACCTGGCCTCAGCCACTTCCCAGCTGTGTGACCCTGGGCAAGTCACTTGACCCCCATTGCCCACCCTTACCACTCTTCCACCTATGAACCAATACACCGAAGTACAAGGGTTTAAAAAAAAATTAAAAAAAAAAAAAGAATGGTGAGGTTGGAAGGAAGCCTCCTGGACCTCCATTGACAGAAATATGGCTGAGAAAGCTCCTGGATGTAAGGCTGTGCCAAGAGAGGTATTGTATTCTGAACAGGGGAGGGGATGGTCTTCTGGTCTCCTTGTCCTGGTCAGAACATAGGGGTCAGTCAGCCAATAAACATTTAGTAAGTGGTCCTATGTGGCAGGGGCTGTACTAAGCCTGGGCCTATAAAGGAAAGCTAAAGAGAGTCCCTTCCCTCGAGGAGCTTACAGCAAACCGTCAGCCTCACTCTCTCTTCCAGAATCATTGCAGTCCAGTGGCAAGGCAATGGTCAGGATGCCAGGCAATGGCCTGGGATGCAGTGGGTGACCTTGGTCTTTTCCTTGTCTGACCAAGCTTTAAGCACTCCCTAGCACCCTCTTGCTGCCACCTTCATGGCCGCTGGGACACATTGTTCTCATCTGCCCCTTTTGCCAGGGGAAGTCTTCGCACGCTTGGGAGAGACACCTCCTGACTCAGGTTTGAGGTCTGTCTCTCTCTCACCCTGGTTAAGCCTGCCTGGCTGCTGAGCTGATTCACCCAGCTGGGGCCACCGCACATGCTCCAGCTTCTCGCAGCCACGGGTGAGAGTTGGGTGGCAGGTAGGTACCACAGTTGGAAAGCAGCCCTGAAAAGGGCTTAGCAGACCCTCACACCAGAGGTGCAAGTCCTCCCTGTGCGCCCCAGTGAGGGTAGATGATACACAAAAGGGATCGGGGAAAGCTGAGGGAGGAGGGAAGGAAGGACACCTGGGTGGGGGGAGTGAAGAATGATGCCTGGAGGAGTGAAGCCAGGTGGGAAATGAAGAGATGGCTGGCCTGGTGCCCTCCTTAAATAGAGGGTCTTTCTGGAACCTTTCATCTTCCAATAAGAGGGAGAGAGGAGCTCCGGGGCAGAAGGCATAGGGTGAAGGGGCTCCTGGGGCATGAAGAAGTTCAGATAGTGCAGTAAGATGAAAAACAGCATTATTGTAACACTGCAGCATTGTGTCCTGGAGGCCACATCCTTGTAAGGACACTGTTGTGCTGGAGGGTGTCCACAGGGGGCAACCAGGGAGGACCCCAAGTTCATGCCATATAAGGATCAAATGAAGGACCCAGGATGAGAGGTTCTGATGGTTCTCTTTCAGGATTTACCACGGAGGAGGGAATTAGACCTGCCATGCTTGACCCCTGAATCAATAATTATAAATGGAAGATGTAAAGAAGCCAGTCTGGGTTTGATGTCAGGAAAACAATTTCTAAGGATGCAAGCTGGCCAAGAATGGGATGAGCACATTCCAAAAGTATGGGGGCTAGGAAGGAGCAGGGGGAGGGCCTGGAGATTCCCCCCTCCCCAGACATCTTTAAGCAGAGACTGGATGATGGACCACTTGTTGGAGATGTGGAGGGGATTAGGGCCCACGGAGTGTCTCGCATGGTCCAGTGATGAGCTCTGGTATAGATTTGTGGGTTAGATGGGTGAGCTATGAAAGCACCAAGTTTGGCCAGCTGGTGGCTATCATGACTTCCTCTTCTACTCATCTCCTAGACATAGATATACACATAATGATGACAATAGCTAACATTTGCATATTCCTTTTTTTTTTTTTTTAAAAAAACCCTACCTTTCATCTTAGAATCAATATTAAGTATTGGCTCAAAGGCAGAAGAGGGATAAAGGCTAGGCAACTGGGCTTAAGTGACTTGCCCAGGGTCACACAGCTAGGAAGTATATGAGGTCAAATTTGAACCCAGGACCTTCAATCTCCCCACCTGGCTCTCCATCCACTTATTACCTAGCTGCCTCCTAAGTACTATTATTATTATTATTAAAACCATTACCTTCTGTCTTAAAACTGACACTAAGTATTGGTTCCAAGGCAGGAAAGCAGTATGGTCAAAACAAATGGGATTAAATGACTTGCCCAAGGTCATACAGCTAAGATGTATCTGAGGGAACCCAGGACCTTCTGTCTCAATGCCTGACTTTCTATCCAGAGCCACCTAGCTGCCCTTGTATTTTGCTTCAAGGTGTATGAACTATTTTTATTATATTATTTATTTAAAGTTTAAATTTATAATATAATAATTTAAAATAAAATAATAAAATTTAAAATTTATTTATAAAAAGTATTTATTACATTATATTATATTAATATACTTATTATGCCATCTGAATTTTAAAGGAGGTAATCTGGAAATAGTGTCCTTCCAGAGGAAGACAGATATTTGGGGGCAAGTAGGGCTTGGTGACCATCCCATGAAACCGACCACTTCTCATTCTGCCTCTGACAGGCTGGCCTGGCTTTCCTTTGATTTCCCTCCCAACTTTCATGACCCTGCCTTCCCCCTCTCCCTTGACCTCATTCCCTAAGGAGCTGAGTGTGCTTAGAGGATAGAGGTTTAGGGCTAAAAAGAGGCATCTGTGCTGGTGGACAAGCCCCCACAGGCTGGATGAAGCACTTTTGTGGCTGCCATGCTTGCCTCTTAGAGGAGGTCCTTTGGTGGCCACTGGTCTGCCACATGGATGCTCTCCTGGCAGGACCTCCAGGAACATAGATGACAGAGAAGTTAAACCTCAAAACTCAGCCCCAGAAGATCTGGGGGGGTGGTCTGAGGGCACCCTAGAGCAGTGGTTCCCAAACTTTTTTGGCCTCCTGCCCCCTTTCCAGAAAAAAATATTACTTAGCCTCCTGGAAATTAATTTCTTTTAATTTTAATAGCAATTAATAGGAAAGATAAATGCCCCTGTGGCCATCACCACCCCTCTGGATCGCTGCAGCACCCACCAGGCGGTGGCACCCACTTTGGGAGTCACTGCCCTAGAGCCTTGAGGCCAACACGATGGCCCCAGAATGAGGGGAGGAGGCAGAGCTAGGGACCAACATGGAGAAGATGCAGGGAAGCAGAGCTCATCTTAGGGGAGGAATGCTGACTTGACCATTAGAATGGCTTCAGAGCAAAATGGACTGCCCAGAGAGGTGGTAGGTCAGTGTTCTGTTAAGGGAGGTCTTTGAGCATGGCCTGGATGGGTAGCTAGGAGCTATAGTGAATGGAACCCCAGGCTTGGAGTCAGGAAGGCTCATCTTCCTGAATTCAAATCTAGCGTCAGTCACTTCACCCGGTTTGCCTCAGTTTCCTCATCTATAAAATGAGCTGGAGAAGGAAATGACAAACCACTCCAGCATCTTTGCCTAGAAAACCCTAGATGGGGTCACGAAGAGTCAGACATGACTGCAGATGACTCAACAACAACTGGCTGGTACAGACAGGCTGCCTGTTCAGATTTCGGCAGGAAGAGATGATGCCTGGAGTCACTGACAGCTCTAAATCCTAGGAAACCAAGGTTACAGAGAAGCAGTTTTCACTCAATAGGAGTGTTGGGACGGGGGGAAAATAAAAATAAAACCTTTCTTCTAACCTGTGTAAAGTAAACCTATACTGCGGATACCCTGAAAGGTAGTGAGCTCCTCATCACCAGAACTTTTTCTGGAAGAGCCTAAGGAGAAGAGATTCTGCAGCTAGTAGTAGATAGAGTGTTAGGAAGACCTCAGTTCAAATACTCTCTCAAACATTTACTAACCGTGTAACTCTGGGCGTGTTACTTCATTTCTCTCAGTCTTAGTTTGCTCATCTGTAAAATGGGAATAATAATATCACTTGCCCCACAGGGTGGTTGTGAGGTTCAAATGAAGATGCCCATGTAAAGCCTTTTGCAAACCTCTAGAGTGCTAGCTGGAGACCCTTTCCAGTTCTGCATTTCTGGGATTCTGTGGGACAAACCTGCACCCATGTAAAATACTTCTAAAACCTCTTTATTTTTATTATTATTTTTTTTTTAATTTTTATTTTTTAAACCCTTAACTTCTGTGTATTGGCTCCTAGGTGGAAGAGTGGTAAGGGTGGGCAATGAGGGTCCAGTGACTTGCCCAGGGTCACACACAAAAAAACTCTTGACCTGGGCTTTTCCTGTGTCTCTGAAGCAAAAAAATTTCACTGTCTTTCTTCCTTTTTTTTTTTTTTAATTTTCTTTAACCTTTAACTTCTGTGTATTGGCTCCTAGGTGGAAGAGTGGTAAGGGTGGGCAATGGGGGTCAAGTGACTTACCCAGGGTCACACAGCTGGGAAGTGTCGGAGACCGATTTTAACACCTCTTTAAATAGGAATATTATAGGAATAAAACCTCAGATGACCCTAGGATTGTGCCAGGTCTTTCTTGAATCTCCCCTACCCCTGTTTTTTGTGACCCCCCCCCATTTGCCTAGAATGGAGTGCCCCAGAAAGGGGGAAGGTAAAGGCTTTCAGGTTGGGTCCTCTTGGGTGACTTTACCCATCCTGCTCCTCTTTGGGGCTCACGGGGCCATCTGGCCAGTCCGAGATTTTCTCCTCTCTGCCCTGCGTAGCCTTCTCAGCCCCCATCCTTCATGAGCGAGCAGTGGGGCGAAGGTCCGGGGTCGCTCTCTCCCTGGGTTACGTTGACTCCCCAGTTCACCCGGCCTGACCAGCCTCAGCCACAAAGCGAGCGCCAACCCCCGGCGCCGTCGCTACTCACCCCTTCCATGGCCCGTTGATCTATGGCGAGAGCAAATTGAATTCGTGCCGCTCTCACTCCCACCTGACGCTTGTTACATTAGGATGCCGGCTTCTTTGTTTTGGAGTCAATAGCTATTCCTTGTGAGAAATATGGATTATTAGAATTTATGGCTAGTCCTCGGTGTCTTTTCAAACACTCATATCCTTTTATCATCCCTCTCCGCTGCATGGGCCTCCAGGTGGCCACACCTGGGACTCCTGGAAACGGAGCTCCATCAATAGCGCCTGTCCTGGCCGCTTTAATATACGTGCCATTTGGCTGATGCATGAATTGCAGGGGGGGCAGGGCTCCCCTGACTGCCATCTATTCCCCTGCAAGTGGCTGCCTTTTCTGTGTCCCACTAAGCCAGGGGGGAGCTCCTCCCTGCCTCTGCCCGGGGTACCGCTTCCATCCACTTAAGTCCGCTTGTCCCAGGGATGCGGGGGACCTTCCAGCTCTTGCTTCTTCCCAGATCTGGGCGAGAGGGTATTGCCCACGTCCCACTGTTGATCTGAAATAAGTCATGCCTCCAAGTTCTTGTTTTTTCATGTGGCAGGCAATGGGGAGAAGCCACAGATCTGGTAGCTCAAACCCAAGGGAGACCTTGGACAGAGTCACAGAGAAGTCCGTGGAAGTTGGATGGAAGTGGGAGGGAGATAGGCTGTCTGACTGAGGAAGTCATAGGATGATAGGATTGAGAACTAGAAGGATTTTTAGAAATCTTCCGGAGGCCCGAGAGGAATTGGGAATTCCTTCCAGAGGAAATGGAGGCTTGAAGCAGTTAACTGACTTTAGGGTATCCAGGTGGTGGTGTTTAGAGAATGCAGGACTTGGAGTCAAGAAGATGTGAGCTCAAATCTGGTCTTATCTACTCACATCTGTGAAATGGGCTAGATAGCCTCTAATCTTCCTTCTAGCTCTAGAGCTGTGGCCCTTTGATTCTATGACCCCTCTCGAAGATCCCCGAGGGGGAGGGACTAGGAGATCTCAGATTAACTTTCGTATTTTATAGATGGGGCTTGGAGAGGGCTATGTGGCTTGTTTAAGGCTATGTAGTAAGTCACACCCTCATTCTCCCACCATGTCCGGCTCAGGCTAGGCACACAGGAGCTGCTCAGGGAGATTTCTTGCAATGAGAACCCATCGGATGAGTTCCACTATGAAGCTGGAGGTGGGCAGATGCCCAATAAGGGAACCCACCAGATAACGGCCACAGGTATCTCTATGACTCAGAAGCTTCCTTGCTGAAAACGGTGGATTTCTTACAGGAAGATGACTCTCTGGACCAATAGCCAATGAGCCGGGCATTCCAAGATGGGTCAGCTACACTGACTCATTCGCATTCTCTCACCTGTCTCTGCTTGTGACCAAAGGCATGAGTTGATGAGACTTTGGAGGCCACTTAGTACCGGCTTGGAGGCCTTGCCCATGGCCAGGGTTATTATGGTTTAATCTCTGTTTGGGATTAAAGATCGGCATGTGGCCCCGGGACAGAGGGAGGCTAATTACTCAGAGAGGGAATGGACCAGCTCACGATCCTCGCCCTCTTTGGGCTCCCACCAGTGAGTGATCAGAAAGGCTGAGGGGTGACCTTGTTCTCCCTCCCCAAGGCTCCACCCCAGCTATATCTCTGGGAAAACCAAGCCTCCCCCCTGCCCTTCAGCACTCATTTGGGGCAATCCTTCCTCTTCTAGGATGGGCAGTAAAGTGGTGAAGTGAATAGAGCCTTGGGTTTGAAGTCAGGAAAACTCATCTTCCTGAATTCAAGTTTAGCCTCGGATGCTGATTAGCTGAGTGACCCTGGGCAATTCTCTTAACCCCGTTTGCCTCAGTTTCCTCTACTGTAAAATGAATAGCAAAAGAAAATGGCAAACTACTCCAGTATCTTTGCCAAGAAAACCCCCAATGGGATCATGAAGAATTGGACATGACTTAAATGGCTGAACATCCTTCCCCTAAGAGGGGAGATGTCTTTATCTTGCTCACTTATGAGAAATTGGTAACTAGGTGTCAAAGTGCTAGGCCTGGAGTCAGAAAAACCTGAGTTCAAGTCCCATCTCAAATATTGTACGTCTCTGGACAAACAATTTAAACCTCTGTGTGCCTCAGTTTCCCAATCTGTAAAGTAGAGAATAGCAACAACACCTCCCTCCTAGGGTTGTTGTGAGTGAGATCATATTTGTGAAGTCCTTACCACCATGCCTGGTACATAGTAGGGTGCTTTATAAATGCTACCTTTATTCTTTTATTCCCATGAATCTCTGTAATTCAGGAGACAAGAGGAAACCCACAGGGGTACAGTGAGAAAAGGTTGGATTCAGAGTCAAAGGACCTGATCTTGATTTAGATCCTGCCACTCATGACCTGCGTCTCCTCTGGGCTTTGGATTCCCCCTTAATAAAAGGAGGAGATAAGACTAGATGACCTCAGAGGCTCCTTCCAGCTCTGAATTTGTGCTTCTGTGATTGGTGTTGGATGCCCCTGCCTCTCTCACCCCATCGTAGCCCCTAACCAGACTCTAAATCCTTAAGGTAGAATGGTGAACCCCCAACCCCATAACGGTGGAGCTGGAGTCCACACCACTGACAGGCACATGTCTTAAAAAAAAACCAATTCTCTTTTTTAGTGGTCATACTGGGGGCTGGCAGAATTCTCCTGCCCTTCTGATTAACCTACCAACCATTGGGTGAAGCCCAGCGGAGGACCCATGCAAAGCCTGCCAACAACATCTCCTGCCTCCATTCTTGGGGGACCAAATACATGAAGGAAGCCAAGGAAAGAAAACACTAAAACTTGGATTTGAACTCAGAACCAGAATACCCAGGTCCAAGCCCCTGCTCTGTTGTTGGTCACCTGGAGGAGTCTGGGTGAATCACTTTTTCTTCTCTGCTCTGTAATTTCCTCATCTGAAAAATGAATGGGTTGGAGTGGCCTGTCTTTAAGCTGCCAGTGAGTTCACATATTATGTTCCGAAGTCCCCGCGTGGTTCTCCCCTCGGTGTTCCAAGTGCTGTTGCTTCTAGCTGGACAATGTCAATTCTGGGGTTCCTTCTGGCTCTGACATCCCGAGTTCTCCACCCTTGCCATGGCCCTCTCTAGCTCTGATGATCCATGCTCCGAGCTCCTTTTCAGCCTTCGCCTTCTCGGTTTGCAGTTGGAAGTTTCTGGTGAAATTCTCTGCTGTGCCTCCCTTCGGCTCTACCGAAATCTGCTCTAAGTGGGAAGACCTCGCTGGATTCTGGGACATCTCCGCCGTTCAAGGCCCGGATTCTCTAGTTCTGGGATGGATTCAGCCCCCCACCGGGGGCCTCTTCCCAGCTGTTCCTGAAAGTGCACAAGGAAAGTTCTTGGGGTTTCAGGCCCTCCCCCTTCTCTAACCGATTTGACGTTTTATTTCCTCCCATCAAACTCTCTCTTCCCTGCTAATGGCAGAATAATAAAAAAATTATCCTGCCCAACATGTGAGTGAAAGTCTGAAACAAGAGCCCCCAAGGGGAAGGAAGGGGAGGGAGAAAAGGTTATTATGAATGTGTCAGCCTTGTTTATAGCCCTTTATCAGCGAGAAAAGGCGAGGGAGAGGGAGAGCCCTGCCGTTAGCTCGCCGTTAAAGACTGTTTGGCAGCTTCGCTGGGGAATGTAAATAATTTTTATATTCAAGTTGCATTTATATTTTAAAAAATATACACACATCGGCCCCCCTCCCCCTCTCCCCAACGCTGGCCTGGGAAGAGCTGCAGGAGTAGCTCTGCCTTTTGGCTGTCCTTAATTGGACCATGTATGGTAATTAGGGCGTCCTTAAGCAATATTTACTGATAGAGACTTCGGCAAGGGAGCAAGCAAAGAGAGCCGGGCGCATCTTGGCTTGTACTGAGCCGGAGCTGGCGGCGGCGGCGGTGGCGGAGAGAGACGTCCCGACCCTGCTTGGGCGGCTGCTCCCCGGCTCGCTGTAGGGCTGATCTAATGGAGCGCCATTCAGGAATTGGGCTCTGAGACCCGGCACTCCCACAGACGTGCACGCTCACGCCCGCACGCACAGAGGCTGTTTGCCCTGGCCCAGAAGGACGCCGGGCTTTTGCTTTACTTCCTCAACTTGGATACTTGGAGGAAAGCGAGTGGGGAGGATTTTCTGGGGGAATGGAAGAGCCTGAGCTGGGGGACTGGAATGATTCTGGTGCAGGAAGTCGGGCCTAGAGAGGAGATGGGTTGATGGTTGGGAGGACGCTCTACATGTGTTGGGATATTCCATAAAACCATGCATGGTTTTCATGCCATTACTCCTGCTTCTGGGTGCCACCTCCAGGAAGGCTTCCAGGGATGAGGCTTAGATCCAGGGCTGGAATAGATCTCAGAGGTCCAATTTTCTCCCAACCAGAACAGGAATCTCATCTCTGGTCTCTCTTGCAGAGAGCAAACCGAACTGTCTCTCCTGTAAAGACTCCCCGGATGGGGAGCGAATCCCAACGCCCAACACCGTAGGCACCCAGAGAATGGTCCTCCATTTGCCTTCCTTGTTCTGTGCACAGTCATAAGTCATGTTAATGGGCAATTTGTTTTTAAGATTTGCAAAGTACTTTACGGTCATTTGAGTCTTACAACAACCCCATGAGGCAAATGCAATGGGGATTACTAGCGGATTCTCAAGATGAGAAAATGGCACTTCGGAGAGGTCAAGTTATTTCCCCACCGTCACAGCTCGGAGGCGCTGGGCTCCTGATTTGGGCCCGCTCTTTCTAACTCCCAGGCCAGGACACTAGCCAATAGGCCTTAATAGGAATGACTTCCAGAGCTGGAAGAGTCCTCAGAGGTTATTTAGCCCAACCTGAATCTGAGTAAGCAGAGCCAGTCTTTGGATGTGCCCCAGAATCGGATATCCTAAAAGGCAAGATGCCTCCTTCTGGTCTTAGACTTTTTGATCTCCCCACCTCCACACCAGCCACCTTGCCTCTAGAGTCTGTCCTACCCCCACCCCAGGGCCCCCCAACCTTCTTTTCCATAGAGAGGAGGTAGGAGATGGCACTCTTCCCCACCCCGCTGCCTGCCCTCCAGTAAGCCAGGTCCCTGTCTTCTTCCATTCTCTCTTGTTTCTATACCCAGTGGAAGTCTTTCTCTCTTACAGTACAGGAGGAAGTTCAATGAATTTAGAGTCACAGGCTCCGAGTTTGAGTCTTGGCTAGACCTTGGCTAGACCGCTAGACCTTAGAAAAGTTGCTTCCCCTTCTTGGGCCTCAGTTTCATCACCTGCAAAATGAAAAGATAGAACTAGATGATCACTAAGCTCTCTTCTTGTTCTCCATCTCTTCCTCTTAGATTTCTTCCATCTTCAGGTGCTCTGTGAAGCCCACCTTTCTCCTATAGACACCTCATTTTTTGGCACCCTTTCCAACGCTGGCTGCTTTTTCATCTATACCCCCAATACACAGAAGAAGATGGGGGAAGCTTCTATTCCACTTGCAGACCTTCCCTGTGATACCATCATTCAACAACCATTTTCCTTTTGGGTATCCCACTCCATGTTCTCCTGACCCTTATTGTTGTCATCTATGGACTTCCCTCCATAAGTTTAGAACCTGATTCACATCTTTCTTCAGTACCCCAAACTCACTACTCCTTGGAACACTCTGGTCTCCCTCTTTCTCATTCTTTTCAACTTCAAATCTACCACCTTGCCTTGGAGCTCCCAACTCCTCACCCTTCTCCCTTAGGTTGCATAGTAGATTGATTAATGGACTTGGAATCCAGAAGATCAGAGTTCAAATCCTGCCTCAGGCAAGAGGGAAATAGAGTTATCCTCAACTTTTTTGAAGGGCACTTTGAAGAGAATTTAGACTTATTCTGACTTTTTTCTTTTTTTTTTAATCTCATATTCTGCTTGATTTCTTGAACCCAAGTTTAGAATTTTACATTTATTTCTTGATTTCAATTCAATAAAATCTATTGAGAGCCCTCTGAAGAGAGGAAGCAGAGTTAAGTATTATCAGTACTCTTTAAACTCCAGTACCCTGAGGCAAAACTTCCATCTCCCTGCCCTCTTCATGGCTCTAGTCAGATTGTTATGCAGCTTCTAAGGTCCCTCTCAATTTTGAGATTCAGTTATACCTAACATTTCAAGGAAATGTGTTCAAAATTCAAACTGGATGGCTTGTAGCTGCTTAGAGGAGAAGGATGACAGGAGACTGGGGTGAGCTGGGAAAGCTTCTTGGAGATCCGTCTTTCTTCTAGCTAACAGGAACATTTCAATTTAGCAAGTTTGGTAATGGTGGCAGGGTAAGATACAGTCTTTGTCTTTGATTCTTATAATCCTAGTTCTGGAGTTGGGGGGTCCTCAGAGACATTGCCCCTACCATTTTTTTTCCAAAAGAGTTCCTTGGCCAAGGATCATACAGGGGAATTTGAACCTTGGTCTTCTGACTATGGAGCCAGTCCTCTTGCCACATGTCTCCCCTCTAATGATGACAGCCTGAATCTAATGATGACAGCTAAACACTAAGGGGAAAAAAAGAGCAACATCAGGCCATTAGCAGAGCAGGTCAGTAGGTTTTGTATTTAGAGGGTCCTGGGTCACATCTAAGAAATCGATAAGGTCGCTGTGGCTCCATTTTCTGGAGCTTATGGTCCTCCTAGCCAAGAGAGGTCTGTGGTCCCAGTTGCTACTTGAGACCTTCTGCTTCTGTTTGAGGGAGCTGTCAGTCACCTCCGACCCTGAGCTAGTCAACCTATCCGAACCCTTCTTACTCTTCCCTGATGTCCTCATCTTTGATTTTTTTTAACATCATCATGTTCAATGACATTCATGTACCACAATTCATTTCATCATTTTCTGATCTCTGGATATTTACTTTGCTCTTATTCTTTGCTATGACAAAAAGCCCTGCTTATGAATATTTTTGTTTATAAGGAATCTTGGTACATACCTACAAGCAACAGAAGTCAAAGGAAGCTCCCAAGAACCAAAGTTCTTGGTTCCCAACACAAGCATCAAAGCCTTCAGTCTCTCTCCCTCCAGCTGGGAAAACTACATTTCCCAGCAGTCACAGCTACCAATATGGGGCCACACTTAATATTGTCCCCACAACAACTCAGAGGTGTGCTTCTTGTGAATTTTGCCCATTCTCTCATTTTTTTTTAAACAGATGTGAAAACTGAGGGTTAGAGTTTAAGTGACCTGCCCAGGGCCACGGAGCCTCGTAGACTCAGCTGGTCCTCCAGCCTGAGTTTTCCTCCCTCTTTCGCCCACTCCATGCTCTCCTTCTCCATATGGCACCCTTGAGTCTGAACCAGCTCTGGAAGGGAAATTGGCTGATGCTTAGGAGCTAATACAACCTGAGAACCTCATCACACAAGCCATTTTCTGGCATATTAATATTCATTTTCTACTAATGTGGGATGAATACGTTTAAGTGTTCGGCCAGGGCCCATTCGTCATTTTTATGTCACGCTCGCCGAATGCATCCCTGTGATGTATCGTGTATTTTTACATCACGCCAGACAATACCATGCATTATTTCACTAGGCTACCCAGGCCGAGGCGAGCCAGGCATCAGCTGCCGGCAGACACAGAGCATGCTCAGGGAGACAGAAATAAATTAAAATATATTAATCGGGAGTGAATGCCATAGTTTGAATAAATTACAGGCAGCAGGCAAACTTTTCAGCGGCTTGTCATCTATTTATTAGGTTTTCTCCTTATTTTTCTTTATTCCCTGCCTTCCTGGGTGACCGTGGTGGGAACGAGGCCCTAAATTTAGTCTCAATTCAGTGAAAAATTTGAGGGTTCTACTTCAAAGAAGCAGCACATGAAAGAAAGGGGGCCGGTGCTTAGAGCCAAACCTCAGACTCAGTTCATGCTGTTGGCAACTCCTTTTATAGCTCATGCCTGTCTGCGGCTCTGTAGCCAAGAAGCCTGGGGGGGGGGGGGAGCTCAGGAAAGTTGAGGTAGCAGGGGGGACCCTCACCACTCACATGGCTCAACTGGAGTCTCCCCAGCCGATCTGAGCCAACCCCGATGAAAGCTGACAAGTGGATCCTGTGTAAACCAGCGCCGTAGGTCTGTCATTGCTGGTGACTCTGATTCTCTTTCCACCACCCCTGCCTACTTGGAGATTTATTGTCAAATGGGGATTTTCTCTGTGTGTGGGGAGGGAGAGAAGTTGTGTATCCACTGAAACACCAAGAAAATTCAGGAATGGAGAGAGCCAGACTTGGGAGCCAAACCCTGGAACTGGTCTAATCTGTTTATGGATGAGAACTTCTATGACTGATGACAGCCTACAGCTATGCCACAAAGAAGCCTCAGGAATGCAAGACATGTAGAGGTGGCAGGTCGTAAGTCACCACCTACATGGTACAGCTAGCTTGGCTTCATCCTCATGGTAGGATGCTCACAGCCTGGAAACTGAGAGCCTAATGCTTAAATTGTGATTCCCCCTTCTCCTCCTTTTCAGCCTCCTTTTTTGGTGTGCTGCCTTCCCCTATTTGATTATAATCTCCTTGAAGGTAGAAGGTCTATCTTATTTATATCCCCAGTCTTAGGTGCCTGACACACAGCAAAGGCTTAATAGATGCTAAGAGATTAACTGACTGACTAAATAAATCAATCCTGAGTCTTTAAAGTCTTGGTGATTTCAGTTGGACCTTTCTTGTTATTTACTTTGAATTAAAAAAATCAATTTTGAATGATAATTTAAAAAATGTTATCCCTCCCTTTCGTCCCACAACTCCACCACAATGCATTGTTGTCCCAATTCTTCTAAATCCCCTCCAGCATTTGTGATTTTCTTTTTCTGTTGTGTTAACCAATCTGATAGAAGTGAGGTGGTACCTCAGAGTTAAATTATTAGTGATGCAGAACATTTTTTCATATGATTTGATTTGATTTCTTCTTCTGAAAACTGCCTTCATATTTCTTAACTTTTTATTGATTGGAAAATAGCTCTAATGTTTATAAATTTGGCTCACTTCCCAATATATTTAAGAAATGAGATCTTTTCCAGAAAAGCTTACTATAAAACTTTCCCTAGATTCCTACTTCCCTTCTAATTTTGGCTGCATTGGTTTTGCTTGTGCAAAATGTGTATAATTTCACATAATCAGAATTATCCATTTTATTTTTCTGTGATCCTCTTTATCTTTTGTTTGGCCATAACTCTTCCCTTATCCATAAATCTGACAGGTAAATTTTTTTCCACATACTCTCCTAATTTGCTTATGATATCACTCTTTTTGTTTAACTCATGTATTTATTTTGAGCTTATCCTAGCATGCAATGTGAAATGTTGGTCTATGCCTAGTTTCTGTCAAAGTTTTTCATTTTCCCCAGAAATTTTTTCAAAAAATGATTTTTTTGTCTCCAAAGCTTAGATCTTTGGATCTATCAAGCACTGAACACTATATTCATTTACTACTACATATTGAGTATTTAATTTATTCCACTGATCCACCAGTCTATTTCTTAGCCAGTACTAGATTGCTTTAATGATTATCGCTTTGTAATATAGTTTGAAATCTGGTACTGCTAGGCCGCCTTCACATTTTTCCCCCGTTGATTCCCTTGATATTATTGACTTTTTGTTCTTCCAGATGAATTTTATGATCATTTTTATCTCTATAAAATGATTCTTTAGTATTTTGATTGGTATATTATTGAACAAGTAAATTAATTTAGGTAGAATTGTCATTTTAATTTTATTGGCTTGGTCTACCCCTGAGCAATGAATATTTTTCTCTGATAGTTTAGCTTTCTTTATTTGTGAAAAGTGTTTTGTAATTGTGTTTATATAGTTCTTGGATTTTTCTTGGCAGATAGACTTCCAAGTCTTTTATGTTGTCTGCAGTTATTTTAAATGGAATCTCTCTATCTTCTGGCTGAATTTGTTGGTAATACATAGAAATGCTGATGACAGTTATGAGTTTATTTTATATCCTGCAACTTTGCTAAGGTTGTTAATTGTTTCAGCTAGTTTTTTAGTTGATTCTCTAGGGTTCTCTAAGTATACCACCACAGTGTATGAAAAGAGTGATAATTTTGTTTCCTCATTGCCCATTCTTAATCCTTCAATTTATTTTTCTTATCTTGTTGCTAAAGTTGGCATTCCTAGCACAACACTGAATAATAGTGGCAATAATGGACATCCTTATTTCACCCCTGATCTTATTGGGAAAGCTTCTAGTTTATCTCCATTATGGATTTTGCTTGCTCCTGGCTTTTGAGACATATTACTTGAATGAAAACTTGGTTTATCTGAATGATAGCTACTTTGTATATATTTACTTGTATATTGGTTCATTAACTAGATTGTAAGGTCTTTGAGAGTAAGTTTTTTTTTGCCGATTTTTTTTTATTTTCAGCACTTAGCACAGTGTTTGGCACATAGTAAACACTTAATAAATGTTGATTGATTGATTATAGACTAAAGACCTTATTCAGGACCTAATGGTAGCTAGTTTCTAATATTTACACAGCCAATGTCTCAACGAACAAGACTCCCCTTTTTCTAGGGCCTGACCCCACTCTGTTCTTGTCCATAATGATTTATGCATGATTTTCTCTGGGTTGACCTCTCAGACACTGATCCATTTTCTGTCATCACAAGAAGGCTTTGATCTCTTCTGAAAATCCCTCTAGTCTCTGGGTATTGGAGGGTACTAGGAAAACAGATGGTCAGGTCACAAGAGATAGCAGTCACTGATGAGAATTTATCCCAGATGAATCTGTTTAGACTCGTCTGAATATGTAGTTATGAAGCTATTCTTATATTTTTTAACTTATCAGGCTTGACCTTAAGCTATTTTTGTAGCTAAATGAGAGGAAGTGTGATGTAGTGAATGGAGAACTTGTCCTCCAATCAGGAAGACCTGGGTTCAAGTCCTGTCTCTGACATATGTAGGCTATGTGATGTTGGGCATGTCAGATGACCCCCTATTCTCTTTCTCTTTCTCTCTCTCCTGTATCAGAATTTACTTATCCTTTGTCCAAACAATATAGATTTCCTTTCTTATTTTAAAAATTTATTTGTTACATTAAAATCCCCAGGTATCTCCCTCCCTCTAATCTCCCAACACTAGGGAAGGTGTCATTTGAAGACACCTATGTATATATAAAACCATTGCTTGCTTGTTTCTATTCATCAATTCTTTCTTTGGAGGTGGACATACACAGGTCATTCTTCAAACAATATTTCTATTGCTGTATTTTATGTCTCTTGGTTCTGTTTGTTTCATTCATCATAATTTCAATTCTCTGACACTCTAAGTTGAGGAACAGGTGTTGGCTTTCAATGATAGAAGGAATTTCCTTTTGGGGAGTTCCTTATGACAATAAAATGACAAAGTTGAGTCCCAAAGTGCTAAATAAAAGTTATTGTCATTTTCTCTTTTTCATGGGGTCATCAGATTGGTAGATGCCGTTGTAGCTGTAGATATTGTGACAACAGATTTCAGCAGGGCATTGGCCAGACTCTCTCATGCTCTCCTTGGGGAGGAAAATGGGGAAAGTCAACTTGTTCCTCCCAAGAAATAGTAAATCATTACATGAAAGGAGAGTTCTGGGAAGTGGGGGTGGTGGTAAAGGGCTGAGTTTGGTGCTACATTTTAAAATATTTTTTTAACTCTTACTTTTTGTCTTAGAATTGATACTGTGTATTGGTTCCAAGGCAGAAGAGTATAATGATAATGATATAATGATAATGAGTAGGCATTGGGGATCAAGTGACTTGCCCAGGATCACACAGCTAGGAAGTGTCTGAGGCTAGATTTGAGCCCAAGACCTCTCATCTCTAGGTCTAACTCTCAATTCATTGAGCTGCCTAACTGCCACCTTAGATGTTAAAGTCTTTTAAAATAAACAATTTAGATGGAGGTGTAGCAGGCAGACTTATCAAGCTGGTAGATGACTCAAAGCTGGAACAGACAGATGATATGTTGGTGATATATCCAAGAAAAGATTGATGGACTAGTATAATGGGCCAAGACTGAGAAGATAAAATTTCGGAGTGCTAAATGTAAATGCAAAACTTGGGCTAAAAAACAAATCAACTTCCCAAGGACTTATCCTTGGGAAGGGGAGAGAAGCATGGCTAGACAACAGCTCATGTAAAAAAAGGGTCAGGGTTTTAGTCAACTCCAAGAGTTAAGGGTGTGCCATAATGATCAAGAGAGTTGATGTGATCTTAGATTATTTCAGAGGGGCAGGCACAGTGTTCAGAACAAGGGAGACATATGCGAGTTATGTACTATGTGCCAGGCACTATGCTAAGCAATGAGAATATGAATGCAAGCAAAAAGGAAGACTGTCATTGCCTTTAAGGAGCTTCCATTTGAATGGGGGAAGGCAACACATGAAAGGAATGAAAATGAAGGGGCTAGGGAGAAAGCAGGTACATGTTTGGGGACAAAGTGGAGAAAGTTTGGAGAGACAGGAGTGAACCTGGAGAGGAAGGAAGACCAATCCGAACTTTTTCCTTAAAATGGGGATTCTGTGAGGAAACAATCAGAGGAAGGGCTCACAGAGGTAGAGAGTAAACTTCAAGGATGGAAAGGCTGCTGTGGCATGGTGGAGAAAGTCTGGAGGTTAGGAGTGGGGCCCAGAGATCAATTGTCCTAATATTCTCTGCTTTGATCAGACCCTATCTGAATGTCTTCATCCAGTTCTGGTACTACATTTAGAACAGACATCGAATGCCTAGAGGTAGTCCAGCCAAAATGTTGGGAGTCCTTGAGACTGTGGCCAGTAATGTCTAGTTGAAGGATCTGGGGGTGGTTTAGCTTGGAGAAGAGAAGACTAAAGTTAGGCATGATAGCTATCTCTAAGAATCCAAAAGGTTGCTGAGTGGAAGAAGGATGAGCTTTCTAATTAGCCCCAGAGGGTGTAACTAGATTAATGAAGATGTTCTAGAGGGGCAGATTTCTGTTCCACAAAAATTAAACTTTCCTAGCCAGTTTTCCTAATGTGGACTTCCTTGGGAAGTGGTAAGTTCCTCCTCACTAGAAGTGAGCTTTTTAGCTACCTTTTGTGTGTTATCTTTTCCCATTAGATTGTGAGCTCTTTGAGGGCAGGGACCATCTTGTTTGCATCTCTAGCACTTAGCACAGTGCCTGGTACATTGTAGACTCTTAACAAATGTTTGTTAAATTGGAAAGTCTTCAAGCAAAGGCTGGATGATTGCTTGGTGTCTACCGAATATCACAGAGTCAACTCTAGATAAGTCTAGGCTCTGTAGTCCCATCTGACTGAGATTTTGAGATCCTACAATTCATAAAACATAATCACAGACCTGACAGGTCACAGTGAATTGGAATCAGTTTCATCATATGTAAAATGGGAATACTAAAAATTGTCCTTCCCTTCTTCTAGACTTGTTGTGACAAAAGTGATTTGCAAGCCTTAAAGTCTTTGAGTTGTTATTGGGATTATCTCAACCTTGCCATCATTTTGGCCTAAAGGACTGGTTTTCTGGACTTCATTTGCTCCCTCTTTCCATCTCTAATAATAATTCTAATTTCAATGTAAGGTTTCTAAAGTGGTACAATGATCATTGTTCTTTGATTATCGACTCTAGAATCAGAAATTTTTTTGGGGGGGGGAGAAAATGACCAATCAAAAAGAGAGGTTGTAGGGATGAATTTAGTCATTACTTTGCTTCCTTATATCTCAGTTTTCACATCTACAAAATGAGAGCTAAACTCGATGTTCTCTGAGGTCTCTTCCAACTTTCTATGAGTTATAGAGTATCATTTTTCACATTTTATAGCTGGGGAAACTGAGAGCCAAAGTCTTTTTTGATGGAGTTATCAGATTGGTAGATGTCATTGTAGGTATACACCTAGAAAGGTGTATTTAGAATTTAGAACTGTGTTCTCTCACATAGTGCTTCACATACCATGGTATACCCTTTAGGGAAGTGTTAAACAATTCAATTCAATGAGCACCTATCAATTGCCTCCCATTGTAGGCATAGTACCCATAGGAAGCTGTAGGAATTAGCTTGATGCAGAGGATGGCCAGTGTTGTTTCTTTGAATGACTACTTGTTGTCTACTAGATGTGTAGAGAAGTAACTGAGTTGTCTGGTTTGTGTTGAGAAGTGAAGGAAGAATGAACCTCTTTTAGCTGGGCATAGGAGGTCCTTTATTATCTGGTTGCATCATGTCTCTAGTCTTCTTGATACTTCTTCTCCTCCAACATGGCCAGTATCCATGCTTGAACAATATTCTCCTGATCTTCACTCACCCAATTTTTCCTCCCATCACAAACCTATCTAGCCTTCAAGACCCAGCTCAAGGCCCTCCTCCTATCCTAATGGTGAAGGGAGTATTGATAGTGGTGGGGGTAGACGATGTTGAAGTTGATAGCAATAGGTACCATTAATGGTGATGGTGGTGGGATGTGTGATGATGCTGGTGCTGGATAGGTGGTATGATGGTGCTGGTGTTCGGTATTGTTGATGATGATGGTGAGAGAATGTTTTGGCCCTTCGTTTCATGGTGCTCATGTTTAAATTTTCTTTGTCACCTTGGCAACATGTAAATTTCTCTTCTTGACATGAGACCATTGTGAGCCTTCTAAATAGTAGATCTTTAACCTTACTTAGGTAATTCTGGTTATGATTATATGAAAGACCTTATAGATTTAGCTAATCAATAAGTGCTCCATGGAAAGAGTGGGCTGCCCACTCCCCCATGAATAAATCAAAAAGAGAAAATTAAGAGAATTGAAGGGATTAGGACAGCAAGTGATTAATTGTGGAAACTGAGTCAACCACACCGACTCCATCTTGAGACTTAATTGTGGAGCTAGCTTAGTTTCCTTTCTATTCAATTAAGGGTCTAGTCCAATTTCTGTCTTGTGAGAAAACTTTATTTGATTGTGGGAATTGGGAGAAAACCTAGTTGTCACCTAGCCCTGAGTAACTGGGAAACTGGACCACCTCTGCTTGTTGTTTAGAGACTTAAATAAGACCTGGGCTATGCTGCCCATTAACTCAGTCATATCCATATGTCTCGTCCAAAAACTGGCCCCATACTGATCAATCAGTTGTTGTTTCCATATTCCTTTATATACAGACACTTGGGGTGAGTGGGATACTTCTTTTTCTGATTCTGGGGAATTATACCTGTTCACTCTCCTCCTCCCAGCTTGGAAAGTCCCTGATCTTTCTTCTACATAGAAGTCAAATTACTTAATACCGTATCATGCTTAATAGCTTCCTTTTAATTAAATGACCTTATTTGATTAATTGCTTTTAATGTATAAAAATCTGTCTTCTCTTGTATTTGTGGTCCATTGCCAAAGCTGAGGAAGATGACTGGTCCTGATTTCTTAGTCAATTGGCACGTATTCCTTAACAGATTGATATACTCAGAAGCGAGAACCTTTGTATATTTGATCATCTCATCTTTTACCTGCATAATGTGATGATAGTGCTGGCAATAGGTGGCATTGATGGGGCTGATGGTAGGAAGTAATGATGGTTCTAATGATAAGGGGTGTTGTTGGTTCTGGTTACAGGTGGTGTTGATGGTGCTGATGATCAGTGGTCAGCTCTACCTTCAGCTGCCTCTTTTTCCCTTTTTGGATGGTCCTCATTGTGGTAAATGATGATGATGATGATGATGATGATGATGATGATGGAAAGATTGGATGGATCACCAGAAGTGACACAATGAACACTGCTGGACTGGGGAGAAGAGGGGCAGGGGAGAGAAGGAGAATCCTTAGGAGGAAGTTGGGTCTTCCTGTTTGCTCAGGTGGTCAGGAGACGGGCAATTACTAACCTGATTCGAGTCTTGTTTTTATTTTTGTCATGCTTTGGCCTGGGGCAGCGGTGTTTAGTAATTTAGTCCAAATGTATTTTGAAGAGTCTCAGCAAAGGGTAGTTCTAAAATCAATGGCTGTTAGAAAGAGGCTGCCGATGTTACAGAGAGATTAAGAGCTCTGGAGGGAGGAGAGTGGGAAGCTGGGGGTCTGGCTCGGAGAGGACCTTGCCCCTCAGGGAGCCAGAGCCAAGAAGAAAGGATACCAGAAGGCCCCAGGCACTCCTTCCACCATTCTCCATTCCCCCTCCTCCCCTCCTTGTTACCTTTCCTTTCTCTTTACTGGGCTGAGATAAGGAGAGGTTAAATTTTGGAGAACAGAGTGAAGCAACTTTGGGGAGATAAAGGGAGAAGCTGGAGGGTTGCCTGGGGGATACAATGATGGCAGAAGCAGAAATGCCATTTACTTCTGCGTTAGACTCCCATTGGTCTTTCTGAGGCTGTTTTTGGGGAGGGAAATGAGCTTGGCAGATTCTGAGAGTTGGGAGGAAGAACACCCCCAGGGTAGCTAGGCAGCTCAGTGTATAGAGATCCAGACCTGGAGATGGGGGTCTTGGGTTCAAATATGACCTCAGATACTTCCTAGCTGTGTGACCCTGGGCAAGTCATATCCTCAAATGCCTAACCTTTACCACTTTTCTGCCTTTGAATCAGTACAAAGTATTGATTCTAAGACAGAATGTAAGGATAAAGAGAAAAAGGATACTCCCTACAACAAGCCGATCACAGGATCATCTAACCTTCACTTGAATACCTTCAATGGGGAGGGGGGAACTTCCTTTCCTTAGTCTACAAGTCAATGGGCACCCATGGCCAGCTAAAGGGGCAATATGGTGCAGTAGAAATTGGAGTCCAAAGACTTGTGTTTGTATTCCAACTCTATCCCTTGTCACGTGGATAACTTTAGGCAAATCACTTTTTATTTCTCCTGACTTTAGTTTCCTTGTCTGTAAAATGAAGGGAAATAAATTAGGTGACTGTGGAGGTCCCTCAATGGACTTGAAATCAAGAAGACCTGAGTTCAAATTCTGATAGAGACAATAATTATTGTCTTCCTAGAGTATGGTTATCCCTTCCATATGGCAACTTTCCCTACTGAGATTTTGCTACACCTCAGGTGGGCCTAAGAAATTAAATGGCAGAAGCAAGCTGCAGATAACATGTGAAGGCCAGTAGATGACAGAGAAAAAGTTTAGAAACTCAGAAATGCATACTTAACACCAAATTTAGAATATATTATTGCAAACACCCCATCAAAGAAAAAGAAAAGTTCAGACTCTTTGGTATGAAGGACGGGCCAAAAAATTTGATGTGGATTTTCCAGATTGCAGGGGTGCTGCCTCCTCTAATCCTGAGATGTGGAAGGGATAACTTTATTTCAGGGATCCATGCTTTCATGGATGCAGATACTCCATATTTGGACACATATTCTAGCTCTTAGGAGATATTCTGCAAGAGTCTCTGCAGTCAAAAATTCCATTTCCTCCAGCCAACACGGTGATGAAGCTCTATGAGCTTGGGTAGGCTGGTCCTCTGACAGCAGACACACTGTCTCTCCACCATCAAACCTGTTTGGCAGCCTTCCCAGCGTGGCAGGAGCTGCCAGAGCCTGGGTACTGCTGGCCCAGGCTCCTAATAGAATGTATGAAGAAAGTAATGCAAATATTTTTTATCTACATTTTACAGATGAAGAAACCAAGACCCAGGGAAAGTAAATGACTTATCTAAGGACACACAAAGAGTAAATAGCAGAGGATGCTCATGTGCAGGTTTGCTGATTCAGAATTTTATGCTGAAAGAAGTGGGAACTTCATCCCAAAGAAGGAAGGTTCATGGAGGGAGGATGCAGCCATGATGACTGCCTTTATTGTATGGAAGACTCATGTAGAAGAGGAATCTGACTTATTCCACTTGATACTAGAGGGACAAGACCTGGAAATTAGAGAATTCAGTTGCAGATTGATAAAAGGACCGTGAATTTAGATCTGGCAGGGAACTCAAAGACCATCTAACCTGTTTTACAATTGAGGGTACTGAGTCCCAGGGACATTTTGTAACATAACTAAGGAAGTGCAAGAGTTGGGACTGGAAACTAAGTCTTTTGATGCCAAATATATCACTGTTTTTATGGTTCCATAATGTGTCACTCTTCAGGAAAAACTTCTGAACAATAAGAATTGTCCTAAAAGGGGAAAGGAGCTATCCCTAAATGGAATAATGGATTTTTTCAAAATGTGGTGAGTTTTCTTTCTTAGAGAGTTTTTTCCTAATTAAAAAAAATTTAATTTACATGTAGAAACAATTTTTGACAATTGTTTTCTGATATTTTAGAATTCAGACCCTCTTCTTCCCTAGATCTGCTCCTGATGCAATGAGTAATCTGATATAGGCTATACCTGTACTTGCATGTGATACATATTTCCATATGGCTCATGTTGTGATAGAAGACACATATCACACATACAATAGAAATCTGATGGATCCGAAGTGGAAGATGACATGCTTTGGTCTGCCTCAGACTTTAACAGTTCCTTCTTTGGCTGTGGATGGCATTTTCATCATGAATCCCCTGTGGTTCTCTTGGAGACTTGCTTAGTCCTTCACAGTTGATCATTGCATACTATTTGTTTCTGTATACAGTGTTCTTCTGGTTCTGCTCACTTCACTTTGCATCAATTCATTTAAGCCTTTCCAGGTTTTTCTGAACTCATCCTGTTCGTCCTTTCTTATGGCACAATAGTATTCCATTACAACTTTTTCATCCATTCCCCCAGTGATGGACAATTGTCCAGTTTCCAATTCTTTTCCACCATCAAAAGAGCTACAAAAATATTTTGATACAGATGGGTTCTTTCCCCTTATCTCTGATCTCTTTGGGATATAAACCCAATAGTGGTATTACTGACTCAAAAGGTATGCAAAGTTTTGTGGCCCTCTGAGCATTCTAGGAGGTCTTTGAGCAGAGACCGGGGGGGGGGGGGCACTTGTCAGAGATGTTGAGAAGGGGATTGCCGATAAGAGATTATTTGGATTGGTTGACCTCTAAGATCCCTTTCAACTCTGAGTGAAAAACCATGTAGTAGAGGGAGGGAGAGAAAGAAGGCCTATTTGCTGGTGATGCTGCATCTGGCCATGGTGGCAGAGAAAAGCGATCTGAGTATTAATCTAGTCAACAAAAATTGACTTCCCACCAATACATATGTGCCAGGCTTTATTCTGAGAACTGGGGGCATAAAGAAAAACAAAAATAATTTCTGCCCTCGAGGAACTTCCAGTCTAATGGAGAAAACAACATGTAAACAACTATGTATGAACAAGTTATAGATAGGATAAATTGGAGGTTATCTCAGAAGGCACAGCATTAACATGGATTAGGAAAGAATTCTTATATGAGGTAGAATTTTAGGTGGAATTGAAGGAAGCCAGTAGGCAGAATTGAAGATGGATGGAGAGCTTTCAAGATATGGGAGACAGAGTCTACAGATGAATTGCCTTGTGTGATAAACAGAAAGGAGAACAGCATCTCTGGATCTTATAGTATCCAGAGAGGAGTGAGCTCTAAGAAGACTGGAAAGGTTGGAAGGGATTATAAAGGTTATAAAGAATTTAAAAAACCAAACACAGATTTGTAGATTTGATCTTGATGGTGATAGGAAACCACTAAAATTTATTGAATAGTAGGGGATCATTTTGAGAGCTGAGGGAAGATGGACTGGAGTGCAGAGAAACAAGGCAGTCAGCCCCACCAGCAGGCTATTATGGTAGTCCAGGGATGAGGTGATTAGAGATTGCATCTGGATGATGGCAACATCCGAGGAGAGTATATAAGAGATGTTGGGAAGGTCGAATGGGCAAGACTTGGCAACAGATTGGAAAGTGGGGATGAGAGGGTGAAGGTTAAGGATAATCCCTAGATTATAAGCCTAAGTAACAGGGAGGATAGTGGTGACCTTGGCAGTGATATGGAAAGTAGAAGCGGGGAAAGTGATTGGGAATAATAATAAAAATGATAATAATAACTAGCATTTTTATAGCATAACATTTAGGGTATTCAAAATGATTTACATATGTTATCTCATTTGATCTTCACAAAACTCTGAAAGTAGATGCTATTAGTATGTCTATTTTCCATATGGGGAAACAAAGGCTACTCGAGATTTGCCTAGGGTCACACATCTAAATTAACATGGTGGGGGGCAGCATTCTAAGTCAAATCTGGACTCCAGTTGTATCTATCCATCGCACCACCTAGTTTCCTCAATGGACCTGAGATACCTTTCCTTCTTAAAATAGGCTTTAAAATAGGCTTAAAATAGATAAAAAACAAAAACAAAACAACCTTACCTTCTATTTTAGAATCAAAACTATGTATTGGTTCAAGGGTAGAAGAGTGATAAGGGCTAGACAATGGGGATTAAGTGATTTGCCCAAGGTAACACGGCTAGGAAGTGTTGGATTTGAACCCAAGACCTCCCATCTTTAGGCCTGGCTCTCAATCCACTGAGCCACCCAGCTGCTCATCTGCCTGGGAAAGACCTGAGGTTGCAATATGGAGGGATCTAGGAGAGTCAGAGAGACGCAGATGACTCAGTTCTCCCTTTCTTGTAGAGTGAGAGCAAAAATTCTGCATTTGGTTCTCCAGGGATAGAGGGACTGCTGTCTGACTGCTTGTCCCCTTGCATTGGGTGATTTGGAAATATTTTTATGCTACTGAGTATTTATTGCATCTGCAGGGAGGAAGTCAGTGTATGAGTTAAAGCAGAAAACCTACGAGGGATTGGAGACTTAACATTGTTCTCTCCATTCTCCCTCTATCCAAGATCAGGGGTGTAAGATAAGATGGAGGAAAGGTTACCCTAGTGCAGGGGAAGCAGGGGGTTCTGACCTAATCCTAGAGTGTGTGATATAGGGGAAGCAAGCAATTATCATCATAATGATGATGATAATCAGCAGCAGCCTCAGTTTCCCTATGTAAAAAATGGGGGCAATAATAGCATCTACTTTTCAGAGTTGTTGTGAGGATCAATAGCTAGATAGAGTGCTTTAAGGTTTGCAAAGAGCTGTACAAATATTACCTCATTTCCTCACGGCAACCCTGGGAAGACGATTATGGGATTTGGGGAGTGGTTATCCCCACTTTACAGTCAAGAAAACTTGAAGCAGATGGATGTTAAATGACTTGAACAAGGTCACACAGCTAGGAAGTATCTGAGGGTCAAATTTAAACTCAGGACTTTCTGTCTCCAGGTCTGACTCTCTATCCCCAGCTCTAGACCATCTTCCATTCAGTTGTCAAAGTGATCTTTCTAAAGTACAGCTCTAACATGTCAACCCCCTACTCATTAAACTCCATTGGGTCCCTATCACCTTTAGGATCCAAAACAAAATCTTTCACTTGTCACTCAAGGCACTTTATTAATCTTCCAGTCTCAACTCTCCAGTCTTCTTAGGTCTTCTACCTCCCACCTCCCTACCATGTACTCTTTGATCCAGGGACACTGGCTTTATTGCTGTTCCTCAATCTAGGCTCTGTACATGTCCTCTGGCCATGGAGGTCCCATGCCTGGAGCCTTCTCCCTCCCTAAGTCTGCCTCCTGCCTTCCTTGGCTTCCTTTAAGTCCCAGCTAAAATCCTACCCTATACAGGAAGCCTTTCCCTGATCTCCTTTATTTGCAGTTCATTGGAATTCTTCCTTGTGTGGATGACTGCTAATTTGCCCTGTGTAGAACTTGTTTCTCCATAGTTATTTACATTCGACTGTGAGCTCCTTGAGAGCAGGGAGTGTCTTTTGCCTTTCTGTGGATCCTCAGTTCCTAAAACAGAGTAGGCACTTACTCATGCTTGTTGACTCATTGACTTAGATGCTGTCTGACGCTAGGCAAGTTATTCTTCATCTGTAAAATGGGGAAGATAATCCTTGCATTTCTTATGTCACAGGATTGGGTGAAGAAAGTGTTTTGTAACCCTTAAAGCACTAGTGAAAGTTCATCATCATCATCACCATCATCTTCATCATCATCACCATCTTCTTTATCCTTATTCTCCTCATCTTAGTCAACAAAGTTCTGATGGAAATGGCCCTCGCTCCATTTGCATTCCTACTATCATTCTTGATACGCTTAATATTCAGTAAATCATTGTGCAGTTGGATAAAATGGTTTTTTGGGGGTAATTAAATACGAGTATAGGAATATAAGCTCATTTTCTCTAGGTTCACAGAAAGTGTCTTTGGGACAACTCCAGAAGCAGAGAGAATGATGGGAATGACATGTACTTCATCCTGTTCCCATATGGTTTTGATTTCTTCTGCTACATACTTATGCAGAGTGTCCCTAAAGCCTTAGTGTTTCAAGCTTAAAATGGCACTAATCTTTTGGGATACCCTGTATATTGAAAGCTTTTCATTCCATGCAAATTAGAGGTCGTGAGTAGTCAGTATGGTGACCTCCATTTAAGACTGTACATAAATTTTTATGGGTCGATGTTATATCTGGGCGATTGTGAGCCAATGTTTTGTCTGTGTTGTTGCTGCAATTTAAAAACAATTTATTTATTGAATTCTCAAGGATATTTTGGGACTTTGTAATGTGGGAATGATATTTTTTTTTCAGTTTGTGAAAGATAGCAAGTTCCTGATGCATAATTTTAGTCACCAGTTCACATTTTGCAGAGTATTTGGTAGGTGCTAAATTTTTGCAACCTGAACAGTGCTTACCATTTCCTTGCATAATCCCTATCAATCATTAGGTCGAAACCATATATAGGGACAGCCCTTCTATAATTTCCACTGGTAATTTCCTGATTCTAGGTTGCCAGCCTCCTAAACTCTTCCATTTCTACAAACAAATCCTCCTGACTCAGTCTTTTATCCGATGCTTCTTTGCTGACAAATTGTTAGTGAGTTCATGTGGATGTTGCCCATGGAGCCTTTTGATTCCATTCTTGAATCATGGCTGAGTCATTGGCTGCATAGGAAGGTGAGCCACTTTCAATTACATTTGACAAATTCTGAAGCACATACCTATTGTCAGTCCTTCTTATTACTTTGCTCCAGAAGCCCCTTGGTAAAGTTTTAACCTGCTTATCATGTGCTTTGAAAGCAACCGTTGATTTTCTTCCTTCTTTTTGATGAAGATTTCTTCATCCTTCTACAGCTGCCTTAGGGTGATGGAGCCCCATATTTCATGAATATCATATGAGTTTTTGATGGGATACTTTCCAAATTGGTTATGATCCATTTTACATTTCTGAAAGTGTGCATTAAGACTGCTGCTGCATAGGTGTTGGTTGCTTTAAATTCATTCTTCCTGTTGTATTTTGATTTGCGGATGCCAGGAAGCTTAATACACAGAGCCCCAGGTTTCCCCTTGATAGTTTTATGTTCTTTGTCTTAATTGGAGAAAATCAAGGTATTTGTAAATATCGTGTTCACCCATTGGTTTAATTTTACCTCTAGATTCAGGGGTGGAGCCTGGGAGATTCTGGCTGTTCTCATTGGACTCACTCTTCCTCCAAGTACTTCAAAGTCTCAGGGTTGGAAGGAAATGCTAAAGATCTGTATCAGTCCCCAAAGTTGGATCCCCACTCTGGCACCACAGATCTTCTAGATGAACTTCTGAGAGGAAGAAAAAGCCTGAAGAAGTAGCAGGCTATCTGCATAGGAGTGACATTTTGTAAAATCTGCCTTTTTAAAAGTACTCTTTTATGCCACAGGGGTTCAAGGATTTGTGTCAGTTGAATTCTTTTCTCCCAAAGTCACATTTACAATTGATTTGGTGAGAGGGTGATGGCCATGGCTAAAGGATAGAACACACTCACAAAGTCTCTGAGTTGGAAGGTCCTGCACCTTAAGTCTAACCTGCACCTGATAAAGATAGTTCCCTATAGCATACAACCAATCCTTGATCAAAGTCTTCCAGGGATGGGGAGCTCACTTTCTCCCAAGGCAGCCCACATCCTGTGAGGTAGCTGATCATTTCCCCCCCTTAAATGCTTACTTTCTATCTTAGTGACAATTCTAAGACAGAAAGGCAAGGGCTAGGCAAACAGGCTTAAGTGACTTGCCCAAGGTCACACAACCAGGAAGTATGTGAGCCCAGATTGAAATCTAGGTCCTCCTGATTAGCCTTGGTGCTCTTTCTACTGTGCCACCCAGAAGGTTAAGAACATTAGCTTTTTGCAACCTTATGAACAGATCTACTCCTTCTTCCAAGAGAAAGGCTTTTAAGAGACACCATGGCTTAAATGGAAGAGGCACTGGCCTTGGGAGTCAGGAAGATCTGGGCTCAAAACTCATTTAGATACTTACTTGTGGTTTTATTATTTATTTAGTTACTCACTCTGGTCAAGTCCTCAAATCTCTCCATGCCTCCATTTCCTCATCTGTAAAATGAGGAATTTGGATTCAGTGGCCTCTATGGTCTCTTCTAAATCTAAGTCTATGATCCCATGACATACTTGAATGCAGCTCTTATGTTCTCCATGCATCTTCTCTTCTTTAGATTGGAGAGGAAGGGATGACTGGGAGAGGTAGAATCAACCAGACTTGGCAGCTGATTGGTAGTGAGGATGGTGGTGGAGAGGGAGAGGGAAAAGTCAAGATGAGTTCAAGGTCATAAATGTCAGGGACTGATGCTCTCCCTGGAAATAGGGAACTTGAGTTGAAGGGATAGTTTTGGGGAAGACAGTGATTGATTGTCCATCACTTGGCTATTTTAAGGAGGTCTTTGTAAATTGTCAAGAGCTAATAAGGTGAATCATCATTATGAGGTAATGTAAATATTATCTTCACTTTCTAGATAGAAAATTGGAGGCTCAGAAAGAAGGAGGGATCACCCGGGGTCCCACAGCTAGTATTGTTTGGATCTGAATCCAGGTTCTCTAACTCCAAGCCTAGGGCTCTCTCCACAACTCCCTCTTCCCAGCCTTCCCATGCATAAACACTTACCAGAGTCCCTGAAAAGCAGAGTGTAAATTGAAGTCTGTAAATAGATGCCTCTTTTGGATTACACTGAAGGCACTCATCATTTAATGGTTCCTGTGGTGAATCCTTTTGTGAAAGGAAGAATTTTTGGGTAACAAGAAAGGGAAAAAGGCATTTTGAAACTACTTTAAACCTCACAAAGTACTTTCCTCTCAATAGCTCCATGAGGCAGGTAGTAGAATTATTGTGGTTTCCATTTTAGAATTAAGGCTCAAGAAGGGAAACTTCTGGCCTAGTTCTCCTGCCTCCTAGGTCACTTGAAGCCCTAAATCTGTGACTCTATGAACTTAAGGGAGGTCCTTCCTTAGTGGAGTGCTCCAGCCCTGCAGGGCTCACTCAATATTTCAAACAATGACTCAGATGCAGGTGTAAATGGAAGGCTTATGCAATTTATGGATGATAATAAGCTTGGAGGTGTAGCTAACATGTTGGATGATAACACTGAAATCTAGAAATATCATGGCTGATTAGATCAGATTTTTGAATATGAAATTTGATTTGGAAAATTGTACAGGATTTTGTTTGGGTTCAGAAAACCCAACCGCACGAGGAGAAGATGGAGGAGGTATGTATTGACCATATTTAAGGTGAAAAAAGATCTCTGGCTCTAGTGGACCATCTCAGAAAGAATCAGCAGCAGCCAAAAAGGTGTCCAAAATGAGGAAGCTGATAAGATCCTTGGCATCCTGCCCAGGCCATATCTCATCTGCAGTATTTCTTAGCCATAGATTAGGAAGGACATTGACAAGTTGGAGTCCATCCAGAGGAAGGTGACCAGGGTGGTGAGAGGACTGACTGTTATGTCCTGAAAGTGGATCAAAGGAGTTTGAAGAAGACAAGACAGAAGGGACATCGTGGCTGTCTTTGAGTACCTGAAGAGCTGTTTTGTCGGGGAGGGATTAGGATTATTCACCTCCATCCCAGAGGGCAGAACCAGAAACAATGGGTAGAAACTGTAAAGGTGGAGATTTTGGCTTGTTAAATGAAAACTTTCCTAATAATTAGAGCTGTCTTGAAATAGGAAGGGCTGTCCATCATCGGACATCTTCAGGCCAATGGTCAAGGGTCAGAGAGTACTGCAGCTCCAGGTATGGTTTGAAAAAACTAAAGAGACTGACTTCATTTCTGGGTGTGATGCCAAGAATCTTGGTTGAGATCCTGCTATTTTTCTAGGTGACTTGGGTTGTTGCTCCATCTGTAAAATGGGGCTAAGCCATTCCTTGACACCTTTCTGCCTCACCATGGGGAACTTCAAAGCCCCCAGCCCTATAGCTCCATCCCCTACTGGAGTGAGAAACCCACGGGGAGACGACCTTGCCGGGTGTCCCCAGCCACCCTTCTCTAGAGCAGCTCTTGCAGGATCTCCCCACTCTCCCCCTGCTGCTCACACTCAGCCCCATTTAGCTAGAGCAGCTGCTTAATGGTAAATGAGCCCATTGTGCCTGAGGTTGAGGTAGTGCATCCGGGGCTTATGGGACAGCAGGGGGCCCAGGAAAGGCAAGGATGTAATTTCACAGACCAGTTCATTCCTCCCTGGTCGACCTCATCTCTGTGACTCAAGGCAGGGGGATATCACAGGAGGATATCGCACTGTACCAAAAGTCAGCACTAGGAGAAACACCTGAGAGAGTCTCTGGGTCTGCTTTCTGGAAGCAATTGTGCCTTGTCTGACAATTAACTGATCTGCCAGCCTCATTGATGACCTATTGTATGTCTAGCTCAGGGCTTGGAATCTGAGAATCATGGAATTGTAGAAGAAGAGAATAAATCAGCAAGCATTATCCTAAATATCTACAATATGTGTGTGAGAGAGAGAGACACACACACACACAGAGACACACAGAGAGAGACAGCCTCCTTCGCCAGTTTATTAAGCACCTACTATGTGCTAGGCATTGTTCTAGGTACTGAGGATACAGAAAGGCCAAAAATTCAGTTCCTACCTTCAACAAGAGTATATTTTAAATAACAAAGAGCTATATTTTGTTTGGGAGCCAGGAAGAAGCAGTTCTGGAGTGGAAGAAATCAGAAAAGGCATCCTTTATGCCAAGGGCCCCTAATCTTTTTGGGTCATGCCCTACTTCCCCTTTGGCAGTCTGGTGAAGTCCATTGGCCCCTTCTCAGAATCATATTTTTAAATCATTGAAGGAAATGCCAAATTCCAGTTCAAAGTGAGTGAAAATACAAATGTAATTTTTTCCCATTCAAGTTTATAGATTCCCTAAAATCTATTCATGAATCCTAGGTTAGAAAACATTACTAGAACATGGCAGAGTATAGACAGCAGCCCAGTTGACCTCTTCCAACATTCTCCTCCAAACAGCTTTAAAATGACTCCTCAAATCAAATTCTGGAGCAGCAGAGCCAACAAAAAGTCAAAGGGAAATATTTCTCCATCCCTAAGACAACTGGGAGGTCTACAGGTGAAATACTAGAGTGGATGCAGGCCTGGAGCATGCCAGGGGCATCAGCAGTGGGCCATGGGTAGGTTGTGATGGCAGCAGCAGCTTTCAGGAGTTCTCAGCCCAGAGATGTTAAGGGAGTTGGACAACTGATCAGAAAGAGATTACAGGAAGCCCTTGATGGCACTGGGTATATCTGGGGCTAAGTGGCAACTCTACTGCCCATAAGCAGTTCTTTTAGGATGGAGAAGAAGGCTTCTGATCAGTCCCAAGGGAGCAGGGGCTCTGGTCACAGTTCCAGGGCCAAGAGGAACACTAGTACTTGTGGCTGCAGGGATGCAGAAGAGCTCCTTCCTGGGTAAAGACCAACACATTTGGGGCAGAAAGACATATACAGAGAGGAGATGAAAGCCTGGAACAGAGAGTATTAGGCTGCAGGTGAAATAAGGAAGGCAAGAGGAGCAATCATGATGTCAAACAAAAGCAAAAGTGAAAACAGACCTAATTGAAAGAGATAATCACAGGCACTACATTTTGCTAAGATACCCATGGATAATGAAGTAATAACAAATCTTTTACAGCAAGTTTCTTTGACAAAGACCTCATTTCTTAAGCATATAGGGAACTGGGCCAAATTTATAAAAATAAGAGCCATTCCCCAATTGATAAATGGTCAAAGGCTATGATCAGGAAGTTTTCAAAAGAATAAATTAAAGCTATCTATATTTATATGAAAAAATGTTTGAAATCACTGTCAAATTAAAACAATTCACACCTTCCAGAAATGACAGATGCTGGAGGGGATGAGGGAAAATAGGTACATTAATGAACTGTTAGTGTAGAGTGAACTAGTCCAAACATTCTGGAGAACAATCTGGAACTATGCCCAAAGCACTACAAAACTGTGCATATTCTTTGATCCAGTAATGCCACTCCTAGATCTATACCCCAAAGAGATCAAAGAGAAAGAAAAAGGACTCCCATGAGCAAAAATATTTATAGCAGCTTTTTTTGAGGTGGCAAAGAATTGGAAATTGAGAGGATGTCCATCAATTGGGAAATGGCTGAATAAGCTGTGGCCTACGATTGTGATGGAACTGCTATTGTGCTATAAGAAATGATGTGGGGAGCCAGTGGTTTCCAAAAAACATGGCAAGACCTATGTGAGCTGATGCAAATTGAAGTGAGAAGAACCAGGAGATCTTTGTGCACAGTAACAATGATGTAGTAATGAGAAAAAACTTGTCTATTCTGATCAATTCAAAAATAATTACATGGGGCAGCTGGGTAGCTCAGTGGATTGAGTCAGGCCTAGAGACTGGAGGTCCTAGGTTCAAATCCGCCTCAGACACTTCCCAGCTGTGTGACCCTGGGCAAGTCACTTGACCCCCATTGCCTACCCTTACCACTCTTCCACCTATAAGTCAATACACAGAAATTAAGGGTTTAAAATTAAAAAAAAATTACAAAGGATTCTTGATAAAAAAAAAATACAGTCTGCCTCCAGAAAGAATTGATGAACTCTGAATGCAGACTAAAATAAAATTTTCTTGCTTTCTACATTTTATTTTATTTTATTTTTTGCTTTTGGGGGCAATATGGCTAATATAACCATATGTTTTACATGATTTCTTTCACGTGTATAATTGATATCATATTGCTTGCCTTCTCAGTGGATGGAAGAGGAGTGGGAGGGAGAGATAGAATGTGGAACTCAAAATTTAAAAAGAAAAGAAAGTTAAAAAAACTAATGTTAAAAAAAAAGAAATCCTGCCCTGTTCCAGGTTGTACTTGAGCTGAGCATTGGAGGAAACAGAGGATTCATACAGATTGAGGTGAAGAGGAAGGACATTCCAGGCATAGGGGACAACCTGTACCTTTAAAGGTTTAGAGGCTGGGGACTGGCGTGTCTCGTGTGAGGAATAGCTGGATGAAAATAGATCCTTAGAATTGTAATGTCTCAGAATCTTCTAGATGTTCTATCCACCAAAAGTCCTTTTCTAGACAGGAAAGAGGCAGATGTGGTGGCTCAGAAACCCATTCTCAAGAATATCTGAATAACAACTGTAAGGGCAGGGAGCAGAGTCCTTCCCCCCATCCCAAGTTTCCCAGGAGTTTTCTATACTTGACCCCAACTCAACCTGTCCTCTTTGCCTTGGCTTCTCTCTGCACCCCCTCCCACTGTGAAGTTTAATAGAGAGAAGAGGTAAAGTGGGAGAGAGGGGGGTGAACCCTGGGGAGAGAAAAAGGGACAGAGAATGAGAAATGGGGTTGGGAGGGGGGCTCTGTAGGTAGGAAGCAGGGGGATGGCGCAGACATACTCCCTGTACTCTGGAGCCTGAATTCAGGGCTGCCAAGATAACAATAAGCAAGAATAATAGAGGAACAAGAAAGAAATGTCACACATGATCTGGTGCCATTAGTCCGACACAGATCTGAAATATCACATAATTAGTCTGGGCTCTTTTATGTGTGTTTGCAGCGGGGGAGGAGGATATTAAAAAGAGAAGAATGTGGGGGAAGGGTCAGGGCCAGAGGGTAAAGCTGGTTTGGGGGATATTTTCTCAGGGTAATCACTGATGACCTCTAGGTCTGAAGCTGTAATTTCCACTGTCAGTTTGGAGAAAAGGGATGAAAATTTGAATGGGGTGGAATAAAATGATCATAGCTCTCCCAGTCCTCCTGTCTTCCTTCTGTGTAACAGGAGACTTCCATCTTCCTTTGGTCCCCTTCCCCTCCAGGGTAATAGAACAGGTTGCCAAGGGAAGTTGATTCAGAGGCAGAGGGAGGGAGGGAAGGAATGACCTTTGGGCAACTTCACCATTCTCAACTTCATACCAAACCTGCCTCACATCCAGATATCTTCTCCCTCCCTCTCTCTCTCCCCCCTCTCTGTCCTCTTTCTCTCTCTCTTCTCTCTCTCTCCTCCCTCTCCCCCTCCCTCCTTCTTCTCTCTCCTCTCTCCTCCCTCCTTCCCACTCCTCTCTCTCTCTCTCTCTCTCTCTCTCTCTCTCTCTCTCTCTCTCTCTCTCTCTCTCTCCTCTCTCT